>NC_057724.1:5784443-5803693 GCF_004010195.1 Chiloscyllium plagiosum
TTATTTAACCTGAGAGGAGACTGCTGCTTCATTAGCAAAGGGCACCACAGCTCGTGGAGTGTTTTATTTCCCCCTCCAACTCTATTTTGATTTAATCCATGCCCTCCCCTTCACTGTTTGATCACACAGCATTGCCCTTTGACGTGAAGGACACTGCTTGTCACTGGCCACTCGGGTGTTTCCTTTCTTCCTGGGAGTGGAATATAAATAAAGCTTTATACACCCGCTTCTTTCACTGTGTCTCACACCTGCACACACATGACGTGGGTGCTGGGGAAAATATAAGCATAAAAAATAGAACCAGGAGACTTAGAGTCCTCTCAGTTTAGGCGACTGACTCAGTGCTGGCTTAAAAAATACTGCAGATGCTGGAAATCTGAAACAGACACAGGGAGTGCTGGAGAAACTCAGCAGGTCATGTAATCATAGAGACGTACAGCACAGAAACAAGCCCGTTATTCCAAGAGATCCATGCCAACCAGGTATCCTAAACTGATTGAGACCCATTGCCAGCATTTGGCCCATATCCCTCTAAACCCTTCCTTTTCATATACCTACCGAGATGCCTTTTAAATGTTGTAATTGTACCAGCCTCCACCACTTCCTTTGACAACTCATTCCATACATGCATCACCCTCTGCATGAAAATGTTGCTCCTCAGGTTCCTTTTAAATCTTTTCCCTCTCACCTTAAACCTATGTCTTATAGATTAGATTCCCTACAGTATGGAAACAGGCCCTGCGGCCCAATAAGTCCACACCAACATCCCGAAGAGTAAACCATCCAGACCTATTCCCCTACCCTATATTTACCCCTGACTAATGGATGTAACACTACAGGGAATTTAACATGACCAATTCACCTGACCCGCACATCTTTGGACTGTGGGAGGAAATCAGAGCACCGAGAGGAAACCCACGCAGACATGGGGAGAATGTGCAAACTCCACAGACAGTTGCCCGAGGTGGGAATCAAACCCAGGTCCCTGATGCTGGGAGGCAACAGTGCAAGCCACTGTGCCGCCCCAAAGGTTTGGGCTCCCCCAACATTAGGGAATCATCTTAGCTATTCACTCCAGCCATGCCCGTCATGATTTTATAAGCCTCTATAAAACCCCCCCTCAGCCTCCAACCCTCCAGGGAAAATAGCCCCGGCCTCTCCCTATAGCTCCAACTCCAGCAACATCCTTTTAAATCATTTCTGAACCCTTTCTAGTTTCACAACGTTTCCTCCTGCAGGGAAACCAGAATTGAACGCAGTGCTTCAAAAGTGGCCTCACCAATGTCCTGCACAGCCACATCAGGACCTCCCAATTAACGTTTTTATTAACCAACTGAGTTCTGAAAAAGAGTCACACCCACGTCGAAACACTAACTCTCTTTCTCTCCCCAGATGCTGCCAGACCTGCAAGATTCACAAGAGAGGTTAGTTAATTGCTCGGGGCATTGTGATCCAGTAGCCCTTGAGATATGTGGGCTGTTTCCCTGGCGTAGCACTGGCACTGAAAACCATATGCCATATCACTTATTTGTGTGATGGGCAGAACATCTTTTCAGCCTAATGGTGGAACCTGTTTGTGGCGAGCGGCACTCATCTTTGTTGCTGCGATGTGGCTATGGATCAGTTAGATTCTTCTGTTAAGCAAAACATTGAAATACCTTGCTCGGCCATTGTGAGCTCTGGTAGACTGAGCACTTTCTAAGATCAAATGTTATACCTTGGAGTTTGTGAGATATACAAAAGTCAGTGATCTGATCAGGGTGGCCATTATCTGGAAGGGTGAGTTTGATATGCCCTACTTTAGCAACAGGCTTTCATGGCAAACAAATGATTCAGACCCTAGATGTGAGGTCGATCTTACAGCACCTAGATCTATAGGAGTCCCAATGTGTATACTGACCAGTGAAGGTACATTGGTGGAAGACAGTGACAGAGACTCCCTGGTCGATTTCTCAACCAAGACATGGTTACCCATTTCCCACAAACTCTTGATTGGCCTTAAAGTCATCACTTTGGTTCCCTAAAACCAGAAAAGTCTAAATTAGATTTCCCTAGAAGAATAAAACATCTCAAGAGTTTGAGCAACAGATAAACTTAGCTGTTTCATGCTTTGATAATGTAGTCACACCACAAGAGCTGCTTATCAGATTGGCTGCTCTCAAGCCTTAGCACAGTCTGCCTATCACAACTGAATAATGTGTTATATGAGTTTCAGTGCCAGCATGATGCCAGATATGTAAGCCGTAAGGTGGATTGGCCACAGTAAATGCAGGTTGACAGGGATAGGATGGGAGACTGGATCTGGATAGGATGTCCTTCAGAGGGTTAGTACAGACTTGATTGGCTGAATGGCCTCTTTCTGCATTGTAAGGATTCTACGATACCGTGATTCTTCTGGAATGTAGATATTGCAAAGAAGGTTTGGAGAGACAAGCAGTGATTTTTGCCAAGAGCAGCTCCATGATGTAGAACTCTGTGCTTGACAGCCTGTTCCTCAGGACGCACACTGAGACAAACATCAACTGCGACTTGAGGACCATCAACTCAGTGAAGAACACTTTTGTTACTTCCCCCCCAAACCTGTTGAGCTCGACCAATTGTTCCAGACTGGCACATTGCAAGGTCCAGGACGATGTCCTTGAGGAACACACTAAAGCTTAGGGCAGTTGCAGCCAAGGCACAGTGAGGAAAGGCTACTCTCTAACGTGGTTCTGCCTGATATAATGAGACTTTAAGTTTGAGATCCCCTCGTAATCTTAACTGGAAAATAAATATATTCTTGTCATCTTTAATAAAAGTGCCTTTTTTGCAACTGGATTGACGCCCAAACTGAGTAATGTCATAATTTTACTGTGTTTTCTGCAATGTCCGTATTGAACTGTTTGCATTGTACTTAGAGACAGTTTATAAATAAAATATAATTTTGCAATTAAAAGAAACTACAAAGGACTGACAGCAGAGCTAGCTGGCTAGGGAAGAGAATTAGTAGCAAAGGTGATTGAAGAACAATGGCAGACTTTTAAGGAAATAGTTTGTGGCTCACAGCAGACATCCCAGTAAGGAGAAAGGATTCTAAGAAGGGGATAAGCCAACTATGGTTAACCAGGGAAATTAAAGATAGCATTAGATTCAAAGGAAAGAGCAAACAATTTTAGAAAGATTCATGCAAGACAGAGGATTGGGAAAGTTTTAAAGACCAACAAAAGGATATTATGATTAGATTCCCTATAGTGTGGAAACAGGCCCTTCGGCCCAACCAGTCCACACCGACCCTTCGAAGAGTAACCCTCCCAGACCCATTTCCCTCTGACTAATGCACTTAACCCTATGGGCAATTTAGCAAATTCACCTGACCTGCAGATCTTTGCACCATGGGAGGAAACTGGAGCACCTGGAGGAAACCCACACAGACACAGGGAGAACATGCAAACCCCTCCACAGACAGTCGCCCGAGGTTGGAATCGAACCTGGGACCCTGCTGCGGTGAGGCAGCAGTGCTAACCACTGAGCCACTGTGCCGCCCCTAGGGTAAAATAAACTTTGAGCATAAATGTACAAGAAAGATCAAAACAGACAGTAAGATTTTCCTTAAATATAGAAAAAGGAAGAGAAAATTATCAGTGAACATAGGCCCCTTAGAAAAGTGGCTGAGGAAATAATAATGGGGAGATTGCAGGGGAGTTGGATAAATACTTTGCATCAGATAGTAGTGGGCACTATCAGCATTCCAAAATTACTAAATATTCAAGGGGTAAAGAGAGAAGAGGAAATAACTATTGCTAGAGAAAAACAGTAGTGGACCAAAAAGGAAGTAGGCCTCCTGGACCTGATGGGATACATCCAAGGATATTAAAGGAAGCAGCTACAGCGATAGTGGATGCACTGGTAGTAATCTTCCAAGAATCTTTAGAGTCCAGAAATTTTCCAGAGGCTTGGAAAGCTGTCTATGTAACACTTTTATTTAAAAATGAAAAGGAGATAAAAACAGTTAACTATAGATCAATTAGCTTAACACCTATTCTCAGGGACCTTTGTTTTAGGTATAATAAAGGATGTAATAGCAGATCATTTAGAGATACATAATATGATCGAGCATAGCTTCATGAAGGGGAAATCATTGTCTGGCAAACTTACCAGAATTTGTTGAGAAGGTAACAAACAGGTTAGATAAAGGGAACCAGTGGATGTCATATATTTGGATTTTCAGAAGGTGTTTGCTAAGGTGCGATACACTAGGTTACTTTCTAAACTGAATCCATACTGATGGATAGGAGACAGTGAGGACTGCAGATGCTGGAGATCAGGCACTCCAGCTTCTCGGATGCTGCCTGATCAGTTGTGCTTTTCCAGCATCACACTTTTTGACCCCCATACTGTTGGATGTAGAGGATAAAGGATTGGCTAATTAATAGAAGACAGAGAGTTGAAATAAGTGGGGTATTTCCAGGATGGCAACCTATAACTAGCAGAGTGCCACAGGGATCAGTGCAGGAAATGCAATTATTTACAATATATATTTAGATGAGGGAAGTGAATGCACAGTCCCCAAGCTTGGGAATGTCACAAAAATAGATTGGAAGGATAGTAGTTAGCATGGCACAGTGAGTCGACAGAGACATAGACATGTTAACTGAGTGGGCTTAAGCATATGGATTTTTTAAATAGATATTTTTATTGGAAATTTAACATTTTTACAAGTTTACAAAAATAAACAAAAATCTCAAGTACAAACATTGATATACAATTAAATCTTAAATAAATAATAACCAAAATTTAACAAAAGAAAAATACCGAGAGAAAAAAACAAAACTCAACTAACTACTAATCTAACCTACAACTAACCAGAGTGTATATTTAAGTCTCTTACATTATTCAACTAAGAGAAAGAAAAAAAAACAACGGATAACACAGAAATTGGGTAGTGAGATACACGCTCGGAATGTGTTAACATCAAATGTGACAAAACCCGTATTCGTGCGGGATTCCTGTCCCAAGGGGCCCCAGACCAGCCAGGTTCGCAATCTCAATTAAATAAAAGCCCTTGTTAGGATGGCCGAAATATCTGTATTTATATAATTCAAGAAGGGCTGCCATATTTTATGAAGTAATTCGGTCTTTCGGTGCACCATATTTGTAAGGAAGTCAAGGGGAATACATTCCATAATTAATCTGTGCCAATTTGAAAGCCCAGGGGGACCCTCAGCCAACCAGTTTACCAAAATATTTTTCCTTGCACAGAAAGAGAGAATAGAAAATAATCTCTTCCCGTGCATATCCAGGGAGGGTAAGTTCGAAAACCCCAAAAGGAGAGATACAGGGTCCTCTTTAATTTCCGTTCCTAAAATTTCTGTCAGGGTACTTGCTACTTTAGTCCAGTATCTATGGATCTTATGACAGGTCCATAAGCAATGAGTGCCCACCTCTATTTTACATTTGGGACACATTGGAGATGCTCCTGCCTTAAATTTTGCCAATCGAACCGGTGCTATATGGGCCCTATGAAGTATCTTCAGCTGGATAGCCTGGGTTCTGTTGCAGATGGTGATTCTTCTGGCGTTTTACCGAATGTCATTCCACATTTCGATAGAGATTTCTAGTCCCAAATCCTGATCCCATGTTTTAAGCAGATTGTCCATATCTCCCGATACTTCATCATGTAGTAAATGGTAAATAGTACTGGCAGAAGATACCCCCATTGGCCATAGCACTCTCCATTCTCTATCTGATTTATAAAGACTATCTAATAACGTAGTTTTCTTCTGTATATAATCTTGAATTTGGAAGTATCGAAAGAGGTCTCCATTAGGTAATCCGAATTTCTGACGCAGCTGTTCAAAAGACATCAGGACCCCTTCTTTAAATAGGTCCCCTAAACATGAGATACCCCTAGATCTCCAGAGTTTAAAAGTGGCATCTGCAAACCCCGGTTGAAATCCCCATGCTCCCACTATCAGCGCATAGGGGGATGTTTAATGTGAGTTGCCGCATTATATTCCAAGCTTTAATTGTATTTAGTTTTATAGGGTTTTTACAGTAATCCGTAATGATTTTCCTCTTGTCTGAAAATAAAAGGTTAATAAGTGGGCATTTTACTTGAGAAGCCTCGATGTCCAACCAGATTGATTGCGGGTCAGACAAGACCCAATCGGCTATGTAACTTAATAGGGAACTTAACTGATATTTCCTAAAATCTGGGAAGTCCAATCCTCCCCTTGCCTGTGGAAGCCATAGCTTCAGCTTAATGAGGGGCCGATTATGATTCCAGATAAAGGAACCCAACCAGCCATATAATTTACGTAGTGCCAGCCTCGGCAGCATCACCGGAAGCATTCTCATAGGGTATAGGAGACGGGGCAGGACATTCATTTTAATTAGTGCTATTCTACCTAGCCAGGAAATTGGAAGGTCTCCCCATCGCTGGAGGTCCTGCCTTATCCTTTCCAGTAAATGCACAAAGTTAGCCTTGTATAACTGACCAAATACTGGGGCAATAAAAATGCCTAAATATAAGAAACCCTCCAGAGACCACCGAAAGGGAAAGTGGGATCAGTCCACTAAGTGGGGTGTCATAGCAAGGCATAGCCTCTGATTTTGAGAAATTAATTTTATAGCCTGTATTAATAACTTGGATTAAGCGAGGTACGGACATCAGAGGATTACTGAGGAATAGACGAACATCATCTGCATAAAGGGTAATTTTATGTTTACCTGTACCAATCCTTGGGGCCGTTCTATTAGGATCAGCCCGTATAGCTTCTGCTAGTGGTTCAATTATTAGTGTAAATAACAATGGCGAGAGCGGACATCCCTAACGGAAGCCCCGACCCACACTGAAGCTATCCGAACCTAATCCGTTGGTAACCACAACTGCTTTGGGATCACTATACAATGTTGAGACCCATTTGGTAAACACCTTCCCAACGCCAAACCTTTCCAATGTGTAAAACAAATATGACCATTCAACCCTATCGAATACCTTTTCCACGTCTAATGAGACTACTAACCCTGGTATCTTTCCCTGATGGCAGGCTTGAATCATATTCAAAGCCCTTCTAATATTATTGGATGATCTACGGCCCTTAATAAACCCCGTCAAACATATGGATTATAATGTGGGAAAATGTAAGGTGTTGCACTTTGGCAGGATGAATGGAAGTGCTAATATTTATTTAAATGAGGAAAGACCCCCAAAAGCTCAGAGGAACTCTGAGGTCCTCATGTATGAACTACAAGAAGCTAGCTTCCAAACTCATCAGATGACAAGGAAGCCAAATAGAATATTGGCCTTTATTTCAAGGGGGATGGATTATTAAAATAGGGAGTCCTTGCTAAAATTATACAAGGAGAAAGTGAGGACTGCAGATGCTGGAGATCAGAGCTGAAAATGTGTTTCTGGAAAAGCGCAGCAGGTCAGGCAGCATCCAAGAAGCAGGAGAATCGATGTTTCGAAGAAGGACTCATGCCCAGAAACACATTTTCAGCTAAAATTATACAAGACACTAGTTGTACTACAGCTTGTATAATTGAACAATGTTTGTGCCCATACCTAAGGTAAGATGTCCTGTTATTGGAGGCAGGCAAGAGAAGGTTCACTTTGTTGATTCCATATATAGAGATCTTTGCTTCTGAGCAGAGGTTGAGTACTTCAGGCTTACACTCACTGGAGTTCAGAGGAAGAAGAGGAGTCTTTACTCAAACTTAAGCTTCTTAGGGGATTTGACAGGGTAGATGTGGAAATATTGCTTCCTCTTCTATGAGAGTCTAGAATCTGAAATTACAAACTCAAGAGTAATGAATCTTTCATTTACAAAAAAGATGAGTTTTTTTTCTCTCTCAGAGAAGGTCTGTGGAATTCTTTACCATACAGGGTTGTTGGGACCAGATTATTAAGCATATTCAAGGCTGAGATAGACAGAATTTAAACAGTAAATGAATCAAAGATCAGGGCTACAGGCATCTGTCATAGAGAAATGATAGAAGCTATTATTAAATGTATTATAACAGGGCACTTGGATAAGTTAATCAGGCAGAACCAATATGTTTTTTTCTCAGGGAAATTATATTTAATAATTTGTTAGAGTTCGTGGAAGAAGTAACTTGTACTGTGGATAAATGGAACCAGTAGATTATTGTGCTTAGATTACTGAAGGTATTTGATAAGGTCCACATCAAAGACAACTGTGTGTTATCACACCCTCTCAAAATATATTAAGAAGATAGCCTAGGTCTGAATATTTTCTTATTTTAAAGGCAAGTGCCAGGTTTTCCATTCCAGATGCAATTTAATTGGCAAAACACTGGATGTTTAGCAAAATGTGCTTTATTCATACACTGTAGTTAAAATACAATAAAAGAGAAAAAACATTAGAATGACAACTCTATTAGAAAACTTAACAGAATAATAGATTAGTTAACCACTAAACAGTAACTGCTTCAATATATTTACATCTCATTAACACACCTTTGGAATAGACAAATTCAGTAAAATAGATCATCTCACAGCCAATTCTCCAGTCCAGGAGGAAAAACATCAAGACGACACTCTGAGAGAGAGGGGGTAGCAGGAAGAGATGTACTGCAGCTTCCAAACCCAGCTTCAAGATGACAGCAACAATTCCTACTGAAAAACTAAAACTAAAAGTCTGGGTTCTGTGGGAGCTTGACCCCACCCATTCAGGCTGCTTTTATTGTTCGAACTTTAAGAAAAAAGCCAAGGCCTCACAATCTGTTGACTCAAGTGGCTCTGAGTCGACTGCCCATCACCTTTCTCTCAAATTTTCTTCACAAAACAAAACCCAGAACAAAATAGCTTAAATATTTGACAAATACATTTTAATGCGGGAAGGTGTGGAATTGTCCATTTTGGCAGAAAGAATAAGACTCTTCAGGTACTGAAACACCCTCATTCAAATACAACAAGATCTGGACAATATCCTGGCTTGGGCTGACTAGTGGCAACTAACATTCATGCCACACAAATGCCAAGCTATGACCCTCACCAATAAGAGACAATCTAATCACTGCCCCTTGACATTCTACAGTGTAACAATCACTGAATGCCCCACTATCAACGACTTGGGGATCACCATTGAGCAGAAACCCAACTAAACCTGCCACATAAACACAGTGGCTAGAAGAGCAGGTCAGAAGCTAGGGATACCGTGGCAAGGAACTCACCTCCTGATACCCCAAAGTCTATCCACTATCTACAAGGCACAAGTGTGACAGAATACTCCCCATTTACTTGGATGGGTGCAGCACCACTAACACTCAAGAAGCTTGACACCACTCAAGACAAAGCAGCCCATTTGACTGGCACCATTCCACAGATATCCACTCCCTCCATCACCGAAGGTCAGGAGCAGCAGTATGTAACGTTTATAAGATGCACTGCAGAAATTTACCAAAGATTGTCATAGTGTCATAGAGTCGTAGAGATGTACAGCATGGAAACAGACCCTTCGGTCCAACCTGTCCATGCCGACCAGATATCCCAACCCAATCTAGTCCCACCAGCCGGAACCTGCCCATATCCCTCCAAACCCTTCCTATTCATATCCCCATCCAGATGCCTTTTAAATGTTGCAAATGTACCAACCTCCACCACATCCTCTGGCAGCTCATTCCATATATGTACCACCATCTGCGTGAAAATGTTGCCCCTGAGGTCTCATTATATCTTTCCCCTCTCACCCTAAACCTATGCCCTCTAGTTCTGGACTCCCCACCCCAGGAAAGAGACTTTGTCTATTTATCCTATCCATGCCCCTCATGATTTTATAAACATATGTAAAGTCACCCCTCAGCCTCCGACGCTCCAGGGAAAACAGCCCCAGCCCATTCAGCCTCTCCCTTTAGCACAAATCCTCCAACCCTGGCAACATCCTTGTAAATCTTTTCTGAACCCTTTCAAGTTTCACAACATCTTTCCGATAGGAAGGAGACCAGAATTGTACACAATATTCCAACAGTGGCCTAACCAATGTCCTGTACAGCCGCAACATGACCTCCCAACTCCTGTACTCAATGCTCTGACCAATAAAGGAAAGCATACCAAAGCCTTTTTCACTATCATATCTACTTGCGACTCTACTTTCAAGGAGCTATGAACCTGCACTCCAAGGTCTTTGTTCAGCAACACTCCCTAGGACCTTACCATTAAGTATATAAGTCCTGCTAAGGTTTGCTCTCCCAAAATGCTGCACCTCTCATTTATCTAAATTAAACTCTGTCTGCCACTTCTCAGCCCATTGGCCCATCGAATCAAGATCCCATTGTAATCTGAGGTAACCTTCTTCACTGTTCACTACAGCTCCAATTTCAGTGTCATCTGCAAACTTACTAACTATACCTCTTATGCTCCTATCCAAAACATTTATGTAAATGATGAAAAGTAGAGGACCCAGTGCCAATTCTTGTGGCACACCACTGGCCACAGGCCTCAAGTCTGAAAAACAACCCTCCACCACCACCCTCTGTCTTCTACCTTTGAGCCCAGTTCTGTCTCCAAATGGCTAGCTCTCCCTGTATTCCATGAGATCTAACCTTGCTCACCAGTCTCCCATGGGGAATCTTGTTGGATGCCTTACTGAAGTCCATATAAATCTGTCTACAGCTCTGCCCTCATCAATCCTCTTTGTTACTTCTTCAAAAAACTCAATCAAGTTTGTGAGACATGATTTCCCATGCACAAAGTCATGTTGACTATCCCTAATCAGTCCTTGCCTTTTCAAACACATGTAAATCCTGTCCCTCAGGATTCCCTCCAACAACTTGCCCACCACCGACATCAGGCTCACTGGTCTATAGTTCCCTGGCTTGTCCTTACCGCCTGTCTTAAACAGTGGCACCATGTTAGCTAACCTCCAGTCTTCCGGCACCTCATCTGTGACAATCAATGATACAAATATCTCAGCAAGAGGCCCACCAATTCCCTAACTTTCCACAGAGGTCTAGGGTACACCTGATCAGGTCCTGGGGATTTATCCACTTTTATGCATATGGACATTTTTCAAGATGTCACTATCTATTTCCCTACATTTCCATACATTCTATATCTACCATATCCTTTTCCACAGTAAATACTGATGTAAAATGCTCGTTTAGTATCTCCCCCATCTCCTGCGGCTCCACACAAAAGCTGCCTTGATGATCTGTGAGGGGCTCTATTCTCTCCATAGTTACCCTTTTGTCCTTAGTGTATTTGTCAAAAATCCCTTTGGATTCTCCTCAACTCTATTTACTAAAGCTATCTCATGTTCCCTTTTTGCCCTCCTGATTTCCCTCTTAAGTATACTCCTACTTTCTTTATACTCTTCTAAGGATTCACTCGATCTATCCTGACATATGCATCCTTCTTTTTCTTAACCAAACCCTCAAATTATTTAGTCATCCAGCATTCCCTATACTTACCAGCCTTTCCTTTCACCCTAACACGAATATACTTTCTCTGGACTCTCAGTTATCTCATTTCTGAAGGCTTACCATTTTCCAGTCATTCCTTAACCTGTGAGCATCTGCCCCCAATCAACATTTGAAAGTTCATGCCTAATACCATCAGAAATTGGCCTTTCTCCAATTTAGAACTTCAACTTTTAGATCTGGTCTATCCTGTTCCACTAATATTTTAAAGCTAGTAGAATTATGGTCGCTGGCCCCAAAGTGCTCCCCACTGTCACCTCAGTCACCTGCCCTGCCTTATTTCCCAAGAGTAAGTCAAGTTTTGCACCTTCTCTAGTAGGTACATTCACATTCTGAATCAGAAATTATTTTTGTACACACTTAACAAATTCCTCTCCATCTAAACCATTAACACTATTTCAGTCCCAGTCTATGTTTGGAAAGTTAAAATCTGCTACCATAACTACCCTATTATTCTTACAGATAACTGAGATCTCCTGACAAATTTGATTCTCAATTTCCCTCTGACTATTGCTATGATATCCCAGTGCCATGTTCCTAACCATGCCCTGAGTTCATCTGCCTTCTCTGTTAGGCACCTTGCATTGAAATAAATGCAGTTTAATTTATTAGTCCTACCTTGTTCCTGCCTGCCCTGACTGTTTGACTCGCCTCTGCTCTCAACTGTACCAGTCTCAGATTGATCTCTTTCCTCGCTATCTCCCTGGTTCCCACACCCCACCTTACTGGTTTAAATCCTCCTGAGCAGTTCTAGCAAATTTCCCTGCCAGTATCTTCGTCCCTTCCAACTTAGGTGCAATCTGTCCTTCTTGTACAGGTCACTTCTACTCCAAAAGAGATTCCCATGATCCAAAAATGTGAATCTTTCTCCCACACACCATCTCCTCAACCATGCATTCATCTGCTCTATCCTCCTATTCCTGCCCCACTAACTCGTAGCACTGGGACTAATCCAGATATTACTACTCTCGAGGACCTCCATTTTAAATTCCTGCCTAACTCTCTGTAATCTCCCTTCAAAATCTCAACCTTTTCCCTTCCTATGTCATTGATTCCAATGCTGGCCCTTCTCCCCTTGAGAACATTCTGCACTCTCTCTGAGACATCTTGATCCTGGCACCAGGGAAGCAACACACCATTCTGATTTTTCACTGCTGGCCACAGAAATGTCTGTCTGTACCTCGGACTAGAGAGTCCCCTAACACTAACAATCTCTTGGAACTTGAAAATCCCTAACATCTGCCAGTGGACACATGAACAAGAGTAGGCCACTCTTGTTCAAAGTTCAAAAAAAACAATAGAATATAGGAGTTAAAATAAATATGGAATGGAAAGATCATTAAAACGGTGATTAAACATTAATGGTCATAACTTATGCAACAATGCGTAACTGATAATTAACTTAGTGGCCACTTAGCACTCAGTACCCATCATTTCATTAGAGCCCGTTTCAGTACCTGAAATTTGGCTGTTCGTGCTACGTTCCCTTGAGATAGCGCCTTCCAAATTCACAATCGCTTCTATCTAGAAGGACCCAGTAGCAGATACATGACAACACCACCACCTTCAAGTTCCCCTCTGAGCCACTCACAATCCTGACTTGGAAATATATCCTTCATTGTTGCTGGGTAAAAATCTTGAAATTCTCTACATAATAGCATTGTGGGTCAACCCACATCAGATGGACTACAGCGGTTCAAGAAGGCAACTCACCACCTTCTCAAGGACAACGAGGGACAGGCAATAAATGCTGGCCCAGCCAGTGACACACACATCTCACAAAATGAATAAAAGAAAATAATAAGAAACATATTATTCTAAATGGCGAGAGATTTCTGAGGTGCAGAGAAGTCTGTACTGTCTCATGTATGAATTATAGAAGGTTCATATGCAGGCATAATAAATAATCAGGAAGGCTCATAGAATGTTGAGGTTACTGCAAGGAGAACTGAATGCTAGAATAGGGAGATTATGCTTCAATTATACAGGGCATTGGTGAGACCATATCTGGAATACTGTGTACAGTACTGGACACAGAAGGATGTTAATTGAAGCCTTGGGGGACTTGACCAGGTGGATATCAGAAGGCTGTTTCCTCTTGTAAAAGAATCTAGAAAAAGGAGGTCATAGAATTCTCATCCTCAAAAGGCAGTGGATGTGGAATCTTTAAACATTTTTAAGGCTGGTTACCAAAGGAATAAAAGATTACTGGGAGTACACATGAATATAGAGTTAAGGTTAAAATCCGATCAGCTATGGTCTTATTAAAGAGTAGAGCAGGCTCCAAGTGCTAAGTGGCCTACTCTTGTTCATATGTCAGCTGGCAGATGTTAAGGATTTTCAGATTAGCCATGGTTTCAGTTGCCTTGATGGGCTGAATGGCCTATTCTGCTCGTATACCTCACGTTCTTACAGCGACACTGATTTAGGATGATTAACAAAAGAACCAATGATGCCATGAGGGAACATTGTATTTTACTGAGCGGGTGGAATCACCAAGACTGAGGTGCAGGCAGATTCAGTCAAAGGAAACTGAGTGAGTATATGAACAGAATAAGAATGCAGGACTTCAGTTTACTTTATTCACTACACACAATGCAGAGTCTCCATTGGGGAAAACCACTGGTCATTGGGTGACCACTTTGGGGAGTACTTCTGTTCATTTTACAATCATGACCCATAGGTTCCAGTCACCTGCTGTTTTAACTCTCCACTTTATTCTCTGACTAACCCTGCTGTCCTTGGCCTGTGATATATAGAATTTCTCATTATTATCGAAAGAATGTGTGCTATCTTCTGATTGGGTGGAGTTAATGCAACTTTGACATTGACATTTTCAGAACCATAACGCCATCCAGCAGCCTGCTACACTGTTCCAATGAAGCTTAATACAAGTTTGAGGAATGGCATGGCATCTTTCAATTTAGCATTATGCAGCCTCCTGAACTTAATATTGAGCACAGGAATTTTTAGCTCATATTTGTTTTTTTTTCTGAATTTTCCTCTTGTTTCTCTTCTCTGTGGTAGACAAAGTCTTTTCCCTGGGGTAGGGGAGTCCAGAACTAGAGGGCATAGGTTTAGGGTGAGAGGGGAAAGATATAAAAGAGACCTAAGGGGAAAATGTTTTCACCCAGAGGGTGGTATGTGCATGGAATGAGCTGCCAGAGGAAGTGGTGGAGGCTAGTACAATAACAACATTTAAAAGGCATCCGGATGGATATATGAATAGGAAGGGTTTGGAGGGATATGGGCCAGGTGCTGGCAGGTGGGACTAGATTGGGTTGGGATATCTGGTTGGCATAGACGGGTTGGACCGAAGGGTCTGTTTCCGTGCTGTACATCGCTATGACTCTATGGCTTTGTGTTGGAACAGCAGTGATTCAGTAACTTGGTATTCACACCTCTTCAAAACACACCTTTTCCCATTGCTGCTCTCTCTGGTTTAGCCCCATGAAACCTTTTGCCATTTAATCTCCTTTTCTTCTGATCTTCTCGATCTCC
The DNA here is from genome assembly GCF_004010195.1 of Chiloscyllium plagiosum. Classification (NCBI taxonomy): domain Eukaryota; kingdom Metazoa; phylum Chordata; class Chondrichthyes; order Orectolobiformes; family Hemiscylliidae; genus Chiloscyllium; species Chiloscyllium plagiosum. The sequence continues at coordinate 5,799,366 of NC_057724.1, forward strand.
CTCCTTCCAATTCCAGGAAACCCAATTTATATCTAACGTTTCCACCTTCTGGTTGAATGCTGCCGACCCTGAAACATTAACTGTGTTTCCCCCCATCCACAGACATTGCCTGATCTGCTGAAAATCTCTCATATTTTCTATTTTTTTTATATAATTGCAGGCTTTCAGCACCCACAGTATTTTGATTTAGTGTAATATTGAATGATCTCCTCCCACACTGGTGTAGGCACAATGGGCTGAATGGCCTCCATCCACATCATAATAATTCTCTGATTCACACAGTACTGCATAAATTACGCTCAGGATTTAACTGGGTAAATGTTCTTGGAGATGATACTGGAAATCTGTAATTTCGCTGTAGAATACAGGTTCTCTATTTCCCACGTTGCGCGAATTACAGTGAATGTTTTGTTTATTGTTCACTCCTTTACATCATGGCATTTCAAGGGATGCCCAGTCTCTCTCTGGATTACACTAAATGCTGACTTGACCCATATCAATCTGGATGGTCTGTTTCCTCTCTCACTCAAACTGCGTGCTTTCCCTCTCGGGACTATACATAGAGTTCTGCTCTCTCACATTCTCTGGGTTAGACTGAATTTTATAAAGGTCTTTAACTCCTATTTTATGGCCATAGCATAGGATCAGTTTTGTTGTCTCTATCCAAACAGCTCCTCATGTTCCCTCCGCTGGGCTGAGCACCATCTTAATCATTGCTTATAATTGAAGGCCTCCTGGTACCACTCCAGGAATCCTCCTCTCTATCTGCTACATCTCTCCTCAACTGTGGTGCCAGAATGGTCCATATCTGAGACCTAACCAGTGGTCAAAGAATCCCTACAGCGTGTAAACAGGCCCACCAGCCTATGGAGTTCATAACGAACTTCCGAGCAGCATCCCATCAGACCTACCCCCTACTCTTTAACCCTGTATTTCCCTTGGCCAATCCATCTAACCTGCACATCTTTGGACTGTGGGAGGAAAAAAGAGCAAACCCACACAGACAGTCATCTCAGGATGGAATCTACCCTAGGTCCCCGGTGCTGTGAGGTAGCTGTGCTAACCACTGAATCACCATGCCACTCTAGCAATGGGCCTCAAGAATGTTGCAGCCATATGAAGTCATAGAGTCATACAGCACAGAAACACACCCTTCAACCCTATTTGTCCATGCCGACCCAGGTTTCTCAAGCTAAACTTGTCCCACTTGCCTGGAATGGTCTACATCTCCAAACCTTTCCTATTCATGTACCTGTCCAAATGTCCTTCAAATGTACCTGCAACCACCACTTCCTCTGACAGGCCATTCCACTCTCTGTGTGAGAAAAAGTCCCTCATAATCTTTCTCCTGTCACCTTAAAATTATGGCCTCTAGTTGCTGAACAGTACACCCAAGATAATAATGTGGTTGGACAAAATGGATTACATAAAATCAAGCATTTTCACTGGAAGAGAAAAGATTTAATGATACAATAATAGAGTTGCTGAGATTCGGTGCCCAGAACAGAATGCACTATCAGATATAGAACAACCAAAGCATTACAAAGCTGGAAAATAACTTCAAGTCCTTCAACCCCTTGAGTTAAAATTAACATTCTATTAGCTTTTTAAATTAATTATTGATTTACCTATAGGAATTCCTCCTCCCTTCCAATTCTCTTTACTTATCTGCAGTTCCTGGCCTTTACAAATTAGAAAATGCTCTTAGCTCTCTCTTATGGATCCAAAATGGATGACATCAGGCTGCCCTTTATTAAACCCCATCTGCCATTCTTTTGGCCACTCACTTAAGTCTGTCAACAATCCTTTACAATGTTCTACTCCTTTCTAGCATGGTTTACTCAAGCAAATCCAGAAAATGCTGGAAATACTCAGCAGGTTACTGTGGCATTCGTCAAGAGAAATAATGTTTCAGGCGATGATCTTTCAAAGAGCTAAGACACAAAAGGCCATTTCTGTTTCGCTCTCCACAGATGCTGTTGTAACCTGCTAGATTTTGCTTTATTTCTATTTGAGATTTCCTGCATTCACTACATTCCTCTTTACCATTAGTTTTCTGTGCAACAAAACTTTATTTCATAGAGTCATGGAGTTATACAGCACAGAAACAGGTCCTTTGGTTCATTTAATCCACGCCAGCCATGTTCCCAGACTAAACTAGTTCCACTTGCCTGCGATTGGTCAATATCCTCCCCAAACCTTTTCTATTCATGTGCTTATCCAAATGTCTTTTAAATGTTGTGTCTTTACCTGCATACATCATTTCCTCTGGCAGTTCATTCCACATATGAACCACTCTCCGTGTAAAAATGTTGCCCCTCATGTCTTTTTTTAAATCTTTCTCTTCTCACCTTAAAAATATGCCCCCTGGTTTTGAACTCCCCCACCCTATGGAAAACACCTTTTGCTATTTACTTTATTTATGTCCCCCTCATGATGCTATAAACCTCTATAAGATCAGCCCTCAACTTCTTGCACACCAGTGAAAATAAATCTCAATCTATCCAGCCTCTCCTTATAACTCAGACTCTCCGGTCCTGGCAACATCCTGGTAAATCTTTTCTTAAACCCTTTCTAATTTAATAATATCTTTTCTGTAGCAGGGTGACCAGAATTCCTTTGTCTAAGTCATTTATTATTCTGGTGAAAACCGGAGGCATCAGTACATATCACTGAGGCAAAAGCACAAATCTCTTGTTGTCAATCTGACTAGATATTTATTGATTTCTGTTCTGTCTTCCAGCTCCCACTGGGAGGTTTTATCACATTAACAAATTACCTCCAACTTCATCTATTTTCATTTTCAAGTGGGACTTTCTTCAATGCCTCGTGGAAGTTCAAATAAATAAGATTTATGGGCATTTCCTTAACCACCACGTTAATTACTAGCTCTAAAAAGTCAACTTGATTAAAACAAACAGTTTCTGATGAAGAGTCACTGGACTTGAAACATTAACTCTGCTTTCTTCCCACAGATACTGTCAGGTCTGTGGAGTTTCTCCAGCAATTTCTGTTTTGTTTGTTTCAAGTCAAGTTGATTGTTTGCTATGAACTATCCAATACAATCCATGCTCATGCTCTCTGACCAGCTGATATTTCATTCTATCAATATTCAATGACTGATCCACACTAATAGAAATATAATTATGGAGTTCATTTCTGCTACCCTTGTTCAATAGCATTTGCCAATGCAAAATAACAATTCCTGAATTGAGTGAATTTGAGACAATGAGTAAAGCATATGCAATTTTGTCATCTACATTTTAATGTTCTGAGGGAAACCAGGGGCTCCTGAACATTCATTTAACCTTAAATCTCATTTCTTTCGACAGAAGCACTGCTCCGTCAGGTAGCCAGTCTACTAACTGGGGAAACTGGTTAGCCTTCTGTAAGCTATTCAGATCTGGGAGACAGTTGGTAAAGGCTGATCAATATTAAAATGTTTTGTTTACTTAAATTACACTGAGTTAATCCTTCCCTGTTTTTGTATTTTCAATTTTCCATGTATCTCTGATACCTTGTCTTCACCCTGATTGTAAAGGCTAATGCAAAGTATGTAGTTAGTTAGTTGGCATTTCTGATTTCAATTGCAAGATCTTTAACAGGCTCACTCACCTTTAAATACACTTTTCCTCTTTATAAATTTGTGAAGAGCTTTAATAATTGTGTTGATAGTTCTGGCAAGTTGTTCTTCCTCATCAGTGATATGTACTGAAGCTTCCAGTTTTCACCAGAATAATTCTTCCTTTCCCGCCGTACCACCCAGTACCCTTCCACCGACACCCTCCTTCGACTGACCGAACTGGTCCTCACCCTGAACAACTTTTCTTTCCAATCCTCCCACTTTCTCCAAACAAAAGGAGTAGCCATGGGCACCCGCATGGGCCCCAGCTATGCCTGCCTCTTCGTAGGGTATGTGGAACAATCCATCTTCCGCAACTACACTGGCCCCACCCCCCATCTTTTCCTTCGCTACATTGATGACTGTATCGGCGCTACCTCGTGCTCCCACGAGGAGGTTGAACAGTTCATCCACTACACTAACACCTTCCACCCCGACCTCAAATTCACCTGGACAGTCTCGGACTCCTCCCCCCCCTTCCTAGACCTTTCAGTTTTTATCTCAGACGACCGAATCAACACGGACATCTACTACAAACCAACCGACTCCCACAGCCACCTGGACTACCCCTCCTCCCATCCTGCCCCCTGTAAAAACGCCATCCCATTCTCCCAATTCCTTCGTCTCCGCCGCATCTGCTCCCAGGAGGACCAGTTCAAAATACGTACAACACAGATGGCCTCCTTCTTCAAGGACCGCAAATTCC
>NC_057724.1:5804235-5810443 GCF_004010195.1 Chiloscyllium plagiosum
CTGCCTTCCTGGCCTGCAGTCTTCTTCTTGACCTCTTCGCCTCCATCCTACTCCGACCTATCACCCTCACCTTGACCTCTTTCCACCTATCACATTTCCAACGCCCCTCCTCCAAGTCCCTCCTCCCTACCTTTTATCTTCTCCTGCTGAACACTCTCTGCTCATTCCTGAAGAAGGGCCTGTGCCCGAAACGTCGAATCTCCTGTTCCCTGGATGCTGCCTGACCTGCTGTGCTGTTCCAGCAATAAAGTTTCACCAGAATAATAAATGACTTAGACAAAGGAATTCTGGTCACCCTGCTACAGAAAGGATATTATTAAATTGGAAAGGGTTTAAGAAAAGATTTACCAGGATGTTGCCAGAACCGGAGGGTCTGAGTTATAAGGAGAAGCTGGATAGATTGAGATTTATTTTCACTGGAGTGCAAGAAGTTGAGGGCTGATCTTATAGTGATTCATATGTGGAATGAACTGCCAGAGGAAATGATGTATGCAGCTAAAGATACAACATTTGCCGCTGTGGGATGGTGTTCAAATAACAATTGAAATCAGTGAGTGGTGAACATCGCCTCTTTATTAAGGTAACATAAGTAGCACAAGTTCAAGGCAGCAATAGAATCCCGAAATACACTTCTAAGAGTAGCCTTTTCATACCCAGTTATTACATTTATTAAAACTCCATTACTATGGTGTCACATTGTTTTATCTATAATACACAAAAGTTTGAGGAGCTTCTGACCTGGAATTCAGGAGTTGGGTTAAAACATGTACTAAATTTTGACTGCTACTCCTGATACGATTAAGAGTGTCTGTCTGATCTACTTGCATAATTAAGAGGTATTAGTCCTTTTGTCTTTTAAGTTAGTAAATGCTAGTAAAAAATACTCAGCTTATGTGTTCTAAATAAATTAGAAATTGTACCCTAGTTAATTAAAGAATAAAAAATATTAAACTGATTACCGCAGCAGGGTTATGAGATTTATTTACTATTTGCTGGTATGAGCTTAATTCATTCATGCAATTTCACATAAGCGCTGTTTTGACAGTTAGTTTCTGAAAGGGATAACAGCCCGGTTAAAAGTTCCTACTATCTGGATTAAAAATCACATTTCACCAGGTTATAGTCCAACAAGTTTATTTAGAAGCACATGCTTTCAGAGCACTGCCCCTTCGTCAGGTAGCTAGTCTACTGACTGAGGAAACTGATTGGCGTTCTGTAAGCTATTCAGATCTGGGAGACAGTTGGTAAAGGCTGATTAATATTAGAGTGTTTCATGGAGACTTGATGGGAATAATACTGTTTACGATATTGATATCTATTCAGGGGTAGCTTTTGATGTAGAAATAGGCCTGATAAGGGATTAATGTGAATGAGTTGAAAGGGGTGTTTTAATTTTAGTCTATATTGTAACAGTAAAATTTATGACAAAATGCAGTTTTAGTAATGAATGAATGAAACCATGTTCTAACAAACGACGGGTTGGTAAAGGGTTATGAATGAATGAACAGGAACCCGGTATTAATGAATGTAGCGAGCTGGTGAGTGGGTTAATAAAGGTAACCAAAAACACAATATTGCACATGGCGTTAATTTTCACCTCACATTTCTTAGGGTAGTAGGGCCAAATGGCTCACTTTTGCTCCAATTAGAATGTTTCGATTCCTTTCTTATTATCAGTCCCTACCTGTTAATTCCTATATCTATTTGTACTATTGTAAGTCTTTTTCTTCACTTTTATACTGTCTCACTTTTGCAACACATTTTTCAGGATGTAAGCAATTTTGCAATTAACGCCAGTGCATATTTGACCCCATTCTTCAACTCTTCTCTGAATTTCCTCTGGGTCAGTGCATAAATGCATGTGTTTGTGCAGCAGCTAAAGAACTGAAGCAAGAAAGCTACTTCTTGAGCGATATACAAAGGGGAATTGGGACCTGAGAAAGAATTATCGTTTGCAATTTGCATATATATGAAAACAATAAGGTACGTCATCCACAACAAGATGAAACTCCCACTTACAAAAAAGAGCAAAATAATGGAATTTCTTCGGTTTTCCCATTCTGGGTCACAATGAGTCTCAGCACTGCAATTAACCCGGAGTTTCCAGCGAACTCTACTGGCTACTAAAATGTACCTTCCAGTTAACACATTGAGCAGCAAAATCACGACAAATGCAACAAATGAGCCTAACAACGTGTCAATTAAATCAAAAGCTATCCATATCTGTGACGTGTAATACTCTGGTATTAAGTTACAATACCAAGGAATACCATTCACTACATAGCTAGGTCTAAAGGCAAAGTACCAGGGGATGTTTTTTAAACAAAACAAGACACAGATAATTAGTATAACAGTAGTAGCACATCTTTCAGTACAGTATTTTCTTTTCAACTTCTGACAACAAATGGCCACATAGCGATCAAAGGTGAAAGCTATTGTAAACCAAACTGAATTGTCTCTGGCGCTGAACAGCAAGATGGATCTGAGCCTACACAGTGGAGTAATGTACAGGAAACTGAATGGGAAGAAAAGGCCATTGATTCGATTCAATATCACACCCATGATGGTGACCAGCAGATCTGACACTGCCATGGCTACCAGGTAACGAGTAATGCATTTAGAGAGACCACACCTTCCTCGCGACAGGATAACTATTGCTGCCACATTAGCTGTAGAAAATAAATGGAAATAAGCAATCAGATAACTTAATTCATTTAATAGAAGCATGAGGAGTTACCAGTTTCTCACTGGCTGGATATTGATCTCCATACCTTTTATGGACCATGAATACCATTTTAATCATAATCAGTTAGGTCAATAATCTAATTCTACTCTGTAAAGCAATATAATTTTCCAAACCTGAGACAGTATTTCATGGAGGTAAGAAACTAGTAGGTCACTACATGAGTATCATTTTATTAATTAATGGGATGTGAGCGTTGATGGCTAAGCCAGCATTTAATGCCCATTCCTAACTGCCCTTGAGAAGCTGGTGGTGAGGTGTATTCTTGAACTGTAACACTACATGTGGTATAAATATTACAATGCTACTAGGGAGGGAGTTTCAGGATTTTGACCAAGCAACACTGAAGGGATGACAAAATAGCTCCAATTCTGCTTCTAAGATAGAGCTTCAATTGGTTCAGCAAGAAATATTATAATAATCCAGGTAAAATAATAAGTCTAACCATGTAATTATTATAGAATTAGAACTTTTCATCTAACAATATACACTCAAGTGCTCATTAAAAGATCAGGAAATTTTAAATGTGCATGTTAAACTGAGTAAGTATGACTGTCGAGTCAGTGAGGTAACATATTTGGGTGATTGCTTTACCAAAACGTGTCTCCATCCTCCTCCTCCAAACAAACAAATAATATCTGTGCACCGAATTCGGTAAGGTTACTAGTTTTTTTCAATAGTCTTTTTGGGAATTCAGAACAGTGGGAATGGTTGTTAGGGCAGTTGCATGCTCCTCCAGTAGGATGTGGGAGGTAAGGGTCAACACTGGCTTCATCTGCGAGAACTCCAGTTCCTCAGAAACCGCAAGAGGGAACTGAAGCTGGAGGTGGAGCTGGATGAACTTTGGATCATTCGGCAGGCGGAGAGGGTAATAGAGAAGAGTTACAGGGAGGTAGTCTCACCTCAGGTCCAGGAAAAATGTAGCTGGGTTACAGTCAGGGATGGAAAGGGGACAGGCAGACAGTGCATGGAGCCCCTGTGGCCATTCCCCTCAATAATAAGTATACCGTTTGGATACTGTTCGATAGGGAACCTGCCAGGGGAAAGCCATAAAAGTGGCCAGGTCTCTGGCATTGTGCCAGGCTCTGTGGCTCAGAAGGTAAGTGGGGAGAATAGAAAAGTGCTACTGGTAGGAGACTGAATAGTTAGAGGAACAGACTGGAGATTCTGTGGTCGTGAATGGGACTCCCAGAAGGTATGTTGCTTCCCAGATGCCAGGGTCCAGGATGTCTCTGATTGAGTCTACAAGATTCTGAGGGGGAACAGTGAGCAGCCAGAAGTCGTGGTGCACATTGGCACCGATGACATAGCCAGGAAAAGGGATGATCTAAAACATCATTTCAGGGAGTTAGGTTGGAAGCTAAAAAGCAGGATGAGCTGAGTAGTAATCTCAGGATTATTACTGGTGCCACATGCTGGTGAGATGAGGAACAGGGAGCAAGTGCAGCTAAACATGTGGCTAAAGGGCTGGTACAGGAAGGAGGGCTTCAGACATGTAAGTCATTGGGGTACCTTCTGGGGAAGGTGGGACCTGTCCATGAAGGACGGGTTGCATTTAAACAGGAGGGTCACGAATGTCTTGGGTGGGAGATTTGCGAGAGCACTTCGGGAGGGTTTAAAACCCATTTGGCAAGGGGATGGGAACCAGAGCTATAGATCAGAGGAGAGAGTAGTTGTTGATTGGGCATAAAGAGAATGCAGAAAGTCTGTCAAGAAGGATACACAGTTGATAGGGCAAAGGGATAGATTAAAGTGTGTCGGTTTCAATTCAAGGAGTGTCAGGAATAAGACTGGTGAACTTAGAGCATGGATCAGTACTTGGAAGTATGATGTTGTGGCCAAAACAGAGACATGGATTTCACAGGGGCAGGAATGGTTGCTGGATGTTCCAGGGTTTGGATCTTTTAAAAAGAACAGGGAGGGGGGTAAAAGAGGAGGGGGAGTGGCACTGTTAATTAGAGAGTGGATCACAGCTACAGAAAAGGAGGTTGCTGAGGAGAGTTTGTCTACTGAGTCAGTCTGGGTGGAAATCAGTAACAGGAAAGGAGCAGTCACTTTATTGGGTGTTTTCTATTGAGCCCCCAATAGCAGCAGAGCAATGAAAGAACAGATTGGACAGCAGAGCTTAGAAAGGTGCGGATGTAACAGAGTTGTTGCTATGGGTGACTTCAACTTTCCCAATACTGACTGGAACCTCTTTAGTACAGATAGTCTGGATGAAGCCGATTTTGTCAGGTGTGTCCAGGAGGGATTCCTGACTCAATATGTAGATAAGCCGACTAGGTGGGTGGCCATGTTGGATTTGGTGCTAGGCAATGAGCCAGGTCGGGTGTCAGATTTCTCAGTGGGAGAACATTTCAGTGACAGTGACCACAACTGCCTCACCTTTACCATAGCCATGGAGATGGATAGGAACAGACAGTATGGGAAGGTATTTAATTAGTTAGGGGAAATGATACTGCTATTAAACAGGAACTGTGGAGTATAAATTGGGAACAGTTGTTCTATGGGAAAGGCACAACAGAAATGTGGAGGATGTTTAAGTTGTTGCGAGTGTTAGAGGCAAGCAAGGAATGGTAAGGTGAAGGAGCCTTGGGTGAAAAGAGCAGATGAGCTTCTCATCAAGAGGAAGAAGCAAGCTTACTTAAGGTTGAGCAACCAAGGATCTGGCACAGTTTTAGTGGATTACAGGGTAGCTAGGAAGGAACTCAAAAATGGACTGAGGAGAGCTAGCAGGAGGCACATAAAAGCCTTGGTGAGAAGGATTAGGGAAAACCCAAAGGCATTCTGCACATACATGAGGAATTAGAGAACGATTGGAGAGAGGATAGGACCAATCAGGGACAGTGGAGGGAACTTGTGTCTGGAGTCTGAAGAGATAAGGGAGGCCCTAAATGAGTATTTTGCTTCAGTATTCACTGGACAGAGGGATCTTGTTGATAGTGAGAACACCATGGACCTGGTTAATAGCCTTGAACAGATTTATATTTAAAAAGTGGATGTGCTAGATATCCTGGGAAGCATCAAGGTAGATAAGTCCCCAGGGCCGGACCAGATATATCCAAGATTACTCTAGGAAGCAAGCAATGAGATTGCTGCACCTCTGGCAATGATCTTTGCATCCTCACTCTCCTCGGGAATAGTACCGGCTGATTGGAGGGAGGTGAATGTAATTTCTCTGTTCAAGAAAGGGAATAGGAAAGTCCCTGGGAATTACAGACCAGTCAGTCTTATGTCTGTGGTAAGCAAGGTACTGGAAAGGATTCTAAGAGTTAGGATTTATGTGTATTTGGAAAAACATAGTTTGATTAAAGGTAGTCTGCATGGCTTTGTGAGGGGCAGTTCTTATTGAGTTCTTTGTGAATGTGACAAGACAAGTTGATAAAGGTTGAGCAGTGGATGTGGTGTGTATGGATTTCATTAAGGCATTTGATAAGGTTCTCCATGGCAGGCTCATTCAGAAAG
>NC_057724.1:5810943-5825794 GCF_004010195.1 Chiloscyllium plagiosum
TAATTGAGTCGCCTGAGTTCTATACAAATAGAGATCTTCCTGGCATTTTCCCAGATGTCCTCCCACATTTCTAAAGAGATTTCCAACCCTAATTCTTGATTCCAGGTTTTATATAATCATTCCATATCCTTTGAGACCTTATTGTATAGTGAATGATAAGGAGTACTGACCGAGGGCAGCCCCATCGGCCATAGCACTCTCCTTTCCCTATCCAATTTGTAAGGATTGACTATCAGTGTGGTCTTCCTTTGTATAAAGTCTCGTCTTTGAAAATACCGAAACAGGTCCTTGTGAGGCAGTCCAAACTTCTGGTGCAGCTGCTCAAAGGACATCATAACCTCCCCATCGAACAGGTCTCCCAAGCAGGAGATACCTCTGGACTCCCAAGTTTTAAATGTAGCATCTGTCAGCCCTGGCTGAAACCCCAATGCTCCCACTATGGGGGTGTCTATCTCCTTCTTAAATTTCCTTAGTGTCCCTGCATCCACCACAGTCTGGGTTAGTGAATTCTGAAGGTTCACGACCCTTTGAGAGAAGTCATTGCTCCTCAATTCTGTTTTAAATCTTCTTCCCATATTCTAAAACAATGATCTCTCATTTTTGATTGCCCTACAAGGGGAAACCACCCTTTCGAGATCTAATTCGCCAATCCCCTTTAGCACCTTAGATACCTCAATTAGATCTCCTCCCATTCTTCTAAACTCTAGCATGTATGGATCTAAACTACTCAATCTCTCTTCATAAGACTCTACCATCTCCCTCATCTCTAGAATTAATGCTGAATTTTGAATCTCTGAACTGCCTCCAATACAATCACATCTTTCCTTAAGTAAGATGATCAAAACTCTGGAGAAAGTGCAAAACAATTACAATAATGATAACAAAACTGAGTGGAAATAACTGCCAGGAAAGAATGAAATTGTTGGAGTTTCTTCACTTAGAAAAAGAGACTGAGGGGGTCACCTGAAAGGGGTTAAAATGGTATGAGCTAGACACGGTGATTCCACACAGCAGGATCTCAGAATCCGAATGTAACAATCACAAATAAATGCATCAGGAATACCAGGGAGATTGTTTTCCTCAGAGTGTAATTAAGAAATAGTACAATGACCAGTAGGAGTTGTTTGGATGAACAATGTAGAAACAGTTAAAGGATAGGCAGATAAACAATGACGGAGAGAGAATTGAAAGGATGTGTTGTTAGTAGTATGGGAAGCGAGGTCAGAGGGAGGTCATAATGTCGTTGAGCCATACAGCACGGACACAGAACCTTCAGTCTAACTCATCTGTAGTGACCAGACATCCCAATTTGACCTAGTCCCATTTGCCAGCATTGGGCCGATATCCCTCCAAACCCTACCCATTTATGTACCCACCCAGATGCCTTTTAAATGTTGTAGTTGTACCAGCCTTCATCTGGCAGCTCGTTCCATACATGCACCACCCTCCGTGTGAAAATATTACCCCACAGGTCCTTTTTAAATCTTTCCCCTCTCACTTTAAACCTATGACTCTAGTTTTTGACCCTCTCACCCCAGGAAAAAGACCTTAGTTATTCACCCTGCCATTCCCCTCATGATTTTATAAATTTCCACATGGTCATCCCTCAGTCTCTGAGGCCAGGGTAAAAAGCCACAGTCTATTCAGCCTCTCCCTATAGCTCAAACCCTCCACTCCCAGCAACATCTTTCCTGCACCCTTTCTAGTTTCACAACATCCTTCTTACAGAAGAGCGATCAGAATTGTATGCAGTATTTCAAAAGTGGTCTCCCCAATGTCCTGTATAGCCACAAGATGACAATCCCAACTCCTACACTCAATGTTCTGATCAATGAAGGAAAGTGTGCCAAATGCCTCTTCACCACCCTGCCTACCAGCGACTGCACTTTCAAGGAACTGCACCCCAAGGTCTCTTTGTTCAGCAACACTCCCCTGGGCCCTACCATTAACTGTATGAGTCCTGCTCTGATTTGAGGAGAAAGTAAGGTCTGCAGATGCTGGAGATCAAAGTTGAAACTTTATTGCTGGAACAGCACAGCAGGTCAGGCAGCATCCAGGGAACAGGAGATTCGACGTTTCGGGCACAGGCCGAAGAAGGGCCTGTGCCCGAAACGTCGAATCTCCTGTTCCCTGGATGCTGCCTGACCTGCTGTGCTGTTCCAGCAATAAAGTTTCAACTCCTGCTCTGATTTGCCTTCCCCAAATACAACACCTCACATTTATCTAAATTAAGCTTCATCTGCCACTCTTCAGCCCTTTGGCCCCTCTGTTTAAGTTGTACTCAGTGACAGTCATCTTCACTGTACACTACACCAACTATTTTGGTATTACCTGCAAACCTACTAACCATACCTCCTATATTCACATCAAAATCATGTATATAAATAACAAAAAGCAGTGGACCCAGCACTGATCCTTATGACACACCGCTGGTCACAGGCTTCCAGCCAGAAAGGCAACTCTTTACTATCATCCTCTGTCGCTTACCTTCAAGCTAGTTTTGTATCCCAAGGGCCAGTTCTCCCTGCACTCTGTGTGATCTAAGCTTGCTAACAAGTCTACCATGTGGAATTCTGTTGAAAATCTTGCTAAGTCCATGCAGACATCAAACACTGCTCTGTCTTCATCAGACTTCTTTGTCACCTCTTCACAAAACTCAATCAACTTGGTGAGACACCAATTCACATGCACAAAGCTATTCTGACTATCCATAATCAGTCCTTGCCTTTCCAAATGCAGGTGGATACAGTGTCTAAATATTATAGGAGCAGTTGTGCTGAATTATTTATCATAAAATAACCAGATCAAAATAAAGGTTACATCAAGCACTTAACTGCACAGATTGGAAATCTCAAGGTAAAACATGTAAAACAGCAAAGTACTGCACACACCAAGAAATAGAAATTAAAGAAAAAATACGGAAAATATTGGAAAGCATCGTTGAAGAGAAAACAGATGTATTATTTCAGATTGATGCCCTTTCATTAGAGGTTTACATACTTATATATAAAATTGCATTATCATTAGGAGAGACACAGCAGGAATGGGGAAGAATAAAACATACAACACACCGAGCTCTCAGCTCAGGGCTTACCAGGGACACCGATAGCTGCAAGTATAGGGTAGCAGATAGCAAACGCCAGACCAATTATCCGACCATGCATTTCTGAAGAGAAGATCCAATGTTTCTGTGAATCGGTACAACACTTCTGGCTAGCACATTGGAAGCAATGCTAATTTATACCGGGCTCTGTCTGCCACTGTCATTAATTACAGGTGTTTGAACAAACAGAATACTCTCATTCTCAAATGAGAAACATTGCATAATAGGATGCAGGACTGAAATGACACTGCCTGACAACTTGTATTTCCCGAACGTCTTTAAACAGGGTAAATTGTCCCAAGAAACTTCACAGTGGCATAATCTGACTATAATCTGAATATTGCTGTCCAGGGATCAAAATCAAGGCAGGACAGTTGCCCTGTACATTACAAGAAATTTTCAATGATTCATCAAGTTACAGCGATCATTTTTACGTTAAAACTCTGAAGGTGGCATTTCCAGACAAAAAGCCAAAAAATGGAAAAAAGTTCTTTGTGCACAGTTTTTCAAAGCAGGCTTGTTTGATTGCAGATCTCAGCTGGCTCCAGGTGCTATGACTGACATTATAACCTGTTCCTCAGTCAGTTAAGCACCCCAGAGTCTCAGAAGGGTTTAGCTTCCCCACCTGAAGAAGGGCTTATGCCCGAAACGTCGATTCTCCTGTTCCTTGGATGCTGCGCTTTACAGCAGATACACAGACACACATGCAGACACATACATAGACACACTCTCTCACTCACCTACCTACTCATTCACTCACTCACTCCCTCCCTTCCCTGGCCCACACCATCAGTTTTCAGTTTGAAAATACTCTGCAACCACAGTCCTATTATTCATTGTAACCACACTGCTCCCAAACAGCGCAATCAAAGCAATGTCCTCTATTCAATAACAGCTTCTTCCCTGCTGTTTTTAGACTTCTGAATGGACCTTTCAAATTTTAAATTGAAAGTTGATCTCGTTCGCGGTGCACCTTCTCTGCAGCCATACATCACATTTCTCGCTCTCGTCTATGATCTTTGTATGATATGATCTATCTGTATTGCACGCCACACAAAACCTTTCACTGTACCTAGGTACAATTAACAATAATAAATCAAATCAAAAGACACAACCACCTCCTAGTATTCAGGTTTGTTGGAACAAATGATATATTTGTGACTGTTTTTGTTGACTATTATGGCTTATTGATTTAAGTCGATATTTAAAGAAAGTATATTTATAGAACACCTTTGATGCCTTCACCAATTAAGTAGATTTAAAATGCAGTCACTGTATAATAGAGGGATCATTGCAGTGATTCAGACACAGACAGCTCCCACTAAAAACAAAATGATTATTCACCAGACATCTGTCTCTACTGATGGGAGAGGTGCAAGAGGGAGAAATGGTTAGGAAGATACCTTCCTGGCTGATCATAGAATCCTAACAGTGTGGAAGCAGGCCATTTGGCCCATCAAGTCCCACCAAAGAGCATAGGGGAAAGTGAGGACTGCAGATGCTGGAGATCAGAGTCGAAGAGTGTGGTGCTGGAAACACACAGCAGGTCAGATAGCATCCGAGGAGCAGGAGAATCGATGTTTAGGGCATAAACGTTTCATCAGGAATTCACCATCTTGATGAAGGGCTTATGCCGGAAATGTCGATTTTCCTGTTCCTTGGATGCTGCCTGACTAGCTGTGCTTTTCCAGCGTCATATTTCACCAAAGAGCATCCCACCCAAACCCACCATCCCCAACCCTGTAACCCTGCATCTCCTATGGCCAATCCACTTAACCTGTACATCTTTGTGTACAAAATCCCATGCAAGGACTGCACAAAACACTACATAGGACAAACAGGAAGACAGCTAACGATCCGTATCCATGAACACCAACTAGCCAACTAGCCACGAAACGACACGACCGGCTATCCTTAGTAGCCACACACACAGATGACAAGCAACATGAGTTCGACTGGGAGAACACTACTATTACAGGAAAAGCCAAACAGAGAACAGCCAGGGAATTCCTAGAGGCACTCATCCACAGATTCTATCAACAAACACATCGACCTGGACCCAATATACCGGCCACTACAGCGGACAGCTGGAACTGACAACCGGAAGCAGCAGGGACAGGCCACTATAAATGCCGGAGGAAACATCACAGAAGCGCTTCACAGGAGGCTCCCAAGCACTGAGGATGTCACCTAGACAGGGGACGAAACGTCTGCAACACAAATTCCCAGCTCGGCGAACACAACCACAACATTTAAAAGGCATTTGGATGGGTATATGAATAGGAAAGGTTTTCAAGGAATATGCACCAAGTGCTGGCAAGTGGGAATAAGTGAGATTGGTTTACCTGGTCAGCACAGACGAGTTGGACTGTAGAGTGTGTTTCCTTTCTGAATGACTCTATCTCTCTAAGTCCTGGGAATTTGCCAGTCTTCAGTACCAGTATTTCTTTCTGGTTCAATTTTCCTTGCTTACATTAACCCTAATGATTTCCGGTCTTTGTTTCTTATTAATATACTTGGAATGTCAGGTATACTGCCATCTTTGCCCCCTGTAAACTCTGTTGCAAGCTATTATTCAACAAGCCTCCCCAATTTTAATTTTCAGCGTTACCCACATCAGGACTTAAATGTGCCACGTTACCTTAGCCATGATTTGGTGGTGCCGGTATTGGACTGGGGTGTACAAAGCTAAAGATCACACAACGCCAGGTTATAGTCCAACAGGTTAATTTGGAAGCACTGGCTTTCGGAGCACTGCTCCTTCTGATGGAGGTCTTCCACATGTTGACAACCACCTGATGAAGGAGCAGTGCTCCAAAAGCTAGTGCTTCCAAATAAACCTGTTGGACTATAACCTAGTGTTGTTTGATTTTTAACACATTACCTTTGGGTAACCTTATTCTTCTATTGCAATTGTAACAGCATGTTGCATTAATCTTCATGTCCTTCTCACATTTTCTTTGTGTTTTCCCACATCAGAAAGGTGTAATTCGTTAATGTGAGTGATACAGAGAACCAACAGCAGAGGGAGATTGATCAAAAAATAGAGCCGCTCTCTTCTCAGAGAGATTCAACTGGTGGTTTAAACTGAGGGTCAGCTTACCTCAGGGAAAGGTGAGGGTGAGGAGGCATGACCTACATGATAATCTCAGCCTGTGTGGGAACTAGACTTACTCTGGTGATATTGCTTTACATTACAAACCAGCCATCCAGGAAATGAGCTGAGATTTAGCACAAAGCAATGACTGACACAGAGAAGCACCAGCAGAGGGCAGTGGATCAGGCTAGGTTTGTATCATCATCATTGGTGAGCAATTACCAACACGTGTGATCGTTCATCTGGGAAATTCTGTGTCATTGGTCATGGTTTCTGTGGGTCCTTAGGGCTGATGATGCCACTCTGATCACGTATTTAGCTGGTGTTCCTGAAATAACTCCACAGAGGCCAGTATCCCATCACGAAATCAGCCTTTATTTACAGGTTGATCCAGCTCCCTCAGAGCTATCCCTCAGATGAACAGAACCTCTGACACTCCTGTTTTTTGTTCTTTTTTTTCTTCTTTGCACTGGCTGTGGGAGTGCGGTAGTGCTTATATTTTCCACAGCACCCATTGTGTGTGTGTGCAGGTGTCAGACACAGTGAAAGACACAAGGTGCACGAACCTTTATTCAGTTTCCACCACCAGGAAGAAAGAAAATATCCGAGTGGTCAGTGACAAGCAGTGCTCTTCGCATCAAAGGGCAATGCTGTGTGATCAATCAGTGAAGGGGAGGGTAGGGACTAAATCAAAATAGAGTTGGAGGGGGAAATGATGCATTCCACTCCCTGCGGCGCCCACCTCTCCCTGCACAACTCCAGGGTGTTGGTGGACACCGCATACTCCTTCTCCAAGGACACCCGGGCTCTAACGTAACGACACTCCTGTTTATTTTTTATTTTTTGGACTCAACGCACTCCTGTTTATTTTAATTTAACCCCCACACTACCACCTAAGTGCGGTAGTGCTTATTTTTTCCCAGCACCCATGGTATGTGTGTGTGTATACGTGTGAGACACAGTGGAAGACACAAAGTGGACGAATCATTATTCAAATTCCACCACCAGGAAGAAAGAAAATATCCGAGTGGCCAGTGACAAGCACTGCCCTTCACATCAAAGGTCAATGCTGTGTGATCAAAATAGTGAAGGGGAGGGTAGGGACTAAATCAAAATAGAGTTGGAGGGGGAAATAATGCACTCCACTCCCTGCGGCGCCCACCTCTCCCTGAACAACTCCAGGGTATTGGTGGAGACCGCATTCTCCTTCTCCAAGGACACCCGGGCCCTAACGTAACGACACTCCTAGTTATTTATTTTTAATTTTTAAAAAATTTTTAAATTTTCTTCTTTTTTTTCCCCCACACTACCGCCTACCGCGGTAGTGCTTATTTTTTCCCCAGCACCCATGGTGTGTGTGTGCAGGTGTGAGACACAGTGAAAGACACAAAGTGCACGAATCTTTATTCAAATTCCACCACCAGGAAGATAGGAAAACACCCGAGTGGCCAGTGACAAGCAATGACCTTCACAAAAGGGCAATGCTGTGTGATCAAAATAGTGAAGGGGAGGGTAGGGACTAAATCAAAATAGAGTTGGAGGGAGAAATGATGCACTCCACTCCCTGCGGCGCCCACCTCTCCCTGAACAACTCCAGGGTGTTGGTGGACACCGCGTGCTCCTTCTCCAAGGACTCCCGGGCCCTAACGTGTCGACACTCCTGTTTTTTTTGTGATCAGACATTCCTGTTTTTTTTTTCTCTGTTCTTTTTTCATTTTTTTTCTTTTTTTTAACCTCCACACTACCACCTAACCGCGGTAGTGCTTATTTTTTCCCCAGCCACCCATGGTGTATGTGTGCAGGTGTGAGACACAGTGAGAGACACAAGGTGTACGAATCTTTATTCAATTTCCACCACCAGGAAGATAGGAAAACACCCGAGTGGCCAGTGACAAACACTGCCCTTCACATCAAAGGGCAGTGCTGTGTGATCAAAACAGTGAAGGGGAGGGTAGGGACTAAATCAAAATAGAGTTGGAGGGAGAAATGATGCACTCCACTCCCTGCGGCGCCCACCTCTCCCTGAACAACTCCAGGGTGTTGGTCGACACCGCGTGCTCCTTCTCCAAGGACACCCGGGCTCTAACGTAACAACACTCCTGTTTATTTATTTATTTATTTTAACCCCTCCCACACTACTGCCTAACCGCGGTAGTGCTTATTTTTTCCCCAGCACACATGGTCTGTGTGTGCAGGTGTGAGACACAGTGAAAGACATAAAGTGCACGAATCTTTATTCAATTTCCACCACCAGGAAGATAGGAAAACACCCGGGTGGACAGTGACAAACACTGCCCTTCACATCAAAGGGCAGTGCTGTGATCAAACAGTGAAGGGGAGGGCAGGGACTAAATCAAAATAGAGTTGAAGGGAGAAATAATGCACTCCACTCCCCGCGGCGCCCACCTCTCCCTGAACAACTCCAGGGTGTTGGTGGAGACCGCGTGCTCCTTCTCCAAGGACACCCGGGCCCGAACGTAACGACACTCCTGTTTATTTTATTTTATTTTTTCTTTTTTTTTGTGCTCCTTCTCCAAGGACACCCGGGCCTCAACTCCTGTTTGTTTTTTTTTATATAATTTAACCCCCACACTACCACCTAAGTGCGGTGGTGCTTATTATATATTTGTTTTCCCCCGGCACCCATGGTGTGTGTGTGTGCAGGTGTGAGACACAGTGAAAGACACAAAGTGCACGAATCTTTATTCAATTTCCACCACCAGGAAGATAGGAAAACACCCGGGTGGCCAGTGACAAACACTGCCCTTCACATCAAAGGGCAATGCTGTGTGATCAAAACAGTGAAGGGGAGGGTAGGGACTAAATCAAAGTAGAGTTGGAGGGGGAAATAATGCACTCCACTCCCTGCGGCGCCCACCTCTCCCTGAACAACTCCAGGGTGTTGGTGGAGACCGCATGCTCCTTCTCCAAGGACACCCGGGCTCTAACGTAACGACACTCCTGTTTATATCTGTCAGCTAGGACCCCCTGATTAGACCAGATTAACAGCCCCAATCATGAAACACATATTTGTTGAGGTCCACCTGGTTGACCTAATTATAATTATGACAGTTTTCGGGAGGAGGAAGTGGTCCTTGGCCTAAAGAACCTTTATCCTGTTCCTTTCCCATATTTCCTCTTGCTGACAGGTGTTCTCAAAGAATTGTGTCCCTTCATATAGGGGTTTCGCCCAACTCTGTTTCTTATCAATGACGGTTTCCCATCTGTGCTGCCTTCTAGTGGAAGCCTTCAGGCAGGCTTTGTCCTCCTGCCATTTGAGTGCCTTCCTTGAGCTGGACAAAGTTGCTTCGCTTTGGTAGTCAGCACTCAGGGCGCCTAACCTTGAGGCCAACCCAGTAGAATTGGTTTTGGACGGTCATTGCCTCAATACTGGTGTTTTTAGCTGCTTTAAGGATGCTGATGTCAATGTGCCTGCCCTCCCAGCTGATGTAGAGAATCTATCTCAAACAGCATAGATGGTACTTCTCAAGAACCTTCTCATGGCATAAATATATAGTCCAAGTTTTAGGCCCACATAGAAAAGTCATAAGGATAACTGCATTATACACAAGGATCTTGGTATCAGCACAGATGTCACGATCATTGAAGACTCTAATCCTTAAGTCTGAAGGCTGCTGTACAGATTGCCGAATATCTGCATCAATGTTAGACCTCCCCTCCCAGGTAGGGGAAATGTTCCACATTTGACAGGATTTAATGGAGGGAGGGACCAGACTTGACCTTTGTTGGGTTGGTAAATGATTTATGTCTCCTTGAGGTCGAGGTTGAGACTAACACTTCGGTATGCTTCTATGATGGCATTTAGCAAATCTTGAAGATTCTCTTCTGAAAGAGTGGCGATGACATTGTTATCCCTGTAGTGAAGGTCCACAAGGGCGATTGGTGTTGTTTTCTTTTGGATTTGAACCAGTTGAGGTCCCTCCAGTGTCCACGCCATTAGGAAGCTTGTTCTTGATAAGGTGAAGAATGGTGGTGATGAAGATGGAGAAAACAATGGGAGTGATAATAGATTCTTGTTTGACCCTTATCTTGACCGCAAAAGATTCTGTCATGTGACCATGAGTGATGACTGTTGCTGGCATCTCATCAAGGAGGAGATGTTAATGAACTTCACGGGACAGCTGCTTTTAACAGAATCTTCCGTATCACTTCCCAACTGACTGAGTCAAAAACCTTGGTCAGGTAGATGGAGGGCACACAGAGGGGTTGGTGTTGTTTCTTGCATTTCTTTTGGAGTTGCTGAGCAGTGAAAATCATGTCCACACTGGCTTTCAGAAAACACTTCCTCAGAAAATAGCATCTAGTGAGGATTCGAGCAATGATCTTCCTGATGATAGAGCGTAGGGAGATTCCTCAACAGTTCCCACAATCCAGTTTGTCTTTTTTTCTTAAAGACGGGTGGTGACGACAGCATTCCTGAGATTGCCAGAGATTTCTTCTTTGTCCCAGATTTTTGGGAACAGTTGAGACAATGATGGGTAAGCTCTGTTCCTCCAAGTTTGAAAATCTCTGCTGGAATCCTGTCTACCCCTACAGCCTTTCCATTCTTTATGTGTCTAACAGTGGCTTCGAATTCTGCTGCACTTGGTGGGGGTCCAAGACCATCTGTCATGGGGAGTTGGGGGACTTCCTCAAACACGTCCTTATTTAAGATTGTCCTTTGAAGCGTTCTTTCCATCAGGGACTGATGTTTTCACTGTCTCTCTGAAGGACGCCATCCTTACTCCACACCAGTTTGAGGCTAAGGGTGTTGGGTCAGTAAAGTGCTGAGGTGCCGTGTTTGTCAATAAGGAGTTGCAGCTCCTTAGCTTTTTCAGTTCACCAGTGGTTCTTCATATCCTTCATTCTTCCTTTCAACTCTGCCATTGCTATTTGATGAGTTCTCATCTTTGCCTCACCAATGATGTTGTTTTTCCAAGCATGGAGAGCTTGCCTCTTCCTGTCAATGAGCTCATGGATGATGTGGTCATTCTCAATGAACCATTCCTAGTCCTGTTTGCTAGTCTTGTATCTGGTTATACTCTCTTCCACCCTTTCCTATCAGGCAGAAGATACAAACATTTGAAGACATGTACCAACAAGAACAGCTTCTTCCCTGCTGTATTCTGACTTACAAGTGGACCTCTTGTAAATTAGAGTTCTCTGCACCTTCTCTGTATCTGTAACACTATATTTTGCATTCTATTCTCTTACCCTGATGTACTTACATACGGTATGTCTTGGTTAGCACCAAAACAATACTTTTCACTATATCTTGGTACATGTGACAATAATAAATCAAATCAAATAAAATGATGGCTATCTACAGCTCTTTCCAGATTTCCTCCACTTGAAGAAAATGAACTCTCCGGAGGTTTTGAGAAGACATTGTTGGAAGTTCATTAGTCTGCTTGGCTCTTGAAGCCACTCAGCGTTGAACTAGCTTCTGAATGGTTTCTTCATCTACAGCTGTGTCTGATGGATTTTGAGGAGCAGCTGGGCTGGTGGTCTATCCAGCAGTCATCTGTACCAGTCATCGCTTTGCTAATAAGGACATTGTCTTGATCAAAATGATGATGTAGTTGATCATGTGCCTTTCTGTGGATTGACACCTTGTTGCGGTGGAGAGGCTTGATTGCTCCATTGGTCCAGCAAGCAAGACTGTCAGGACTCCCCAATTCCTGGCAGGACTACCCATAACGGTAAGATCAGCGAGGAGGAACCAGACTAGAACATAGAACATAGAACAATACAGCACAGAACAGGCCCTTCGGCCCACGATGTTGTGCCGAACTTCTAACCTAGATTAAGTACCCATCCATGTACCTATCCAAATGCCGCTTAAAGGTCGCCAATGATTCCGACTCTACCACTCCCACGGGCAGCGCATTCCATGCCCCCACCACTCTCTGGGTAAAGAACCCACTCCAGTCCCAGTAACATCCTTGCAAAACATTTCTGCACCCTTTAAAATTTAATAATATCCTTCCCATAAGAGTATGATCATGACTAAATGCTATACTCCAAAAGTGACCTCACCAATATCTCATGAAGGCAATGAAGGCAAGCGTGCAAAACACCTTCTTCAACACTCTGTCTGTCTGTGACACTTTTTTCAGGGAACTAGGTACCTGAAGCCTAGGCTGTCTGTTCAACAGCACTCCTACAGCTCTACCATTAACTGTGTCATCCTGTTCTGGTTTGTCAGACCAAAATGCAATATCTCACATTCATTTAAATTAAACACTTTCAGCCATTCCTTAACTCATTGGCTCAGTTGATCAAGATCGCATTGTACTCTTAGATAACCTTCTTCACTGTCCACAACTCCACCTATCTTCGTATCATCTGCAAATTTACTGACCCACCCTTCGACTCCCTCATCTAAGTCATTAATAAAAATTACAAACAGCAGAGGACCCAGAACTGATCCCTGTGGAACTCCACTTGTAACTGGGCTCCAGGCTGAATATTTACCATCTACCACCACTCTCTGACTTCGACCGGTTAAGTGTAATCCAAAACAAGTTCTTAACTGTGATTGAGGTGGAAGATACTTAAGTGACATCAACAACTGCAGCAGGAAATCACCCACTGCTGGGGTTTCTTTGCTACTGCAACTTCTGTCAAGGACCATGTGACTGCTCATGTGCAACAGCATTCCCACGTTGAAAGATGTCCCATGCAAGGTGAGATTGAGTTCAGAGCAGTAATACATAGAGTCACCAGCAGAGGGAAGTGGATCAAAGTGAGTTTCAGTACAGCACAGATCTACCAGCAGAGGGGGCACAGTAGAGGAATTGCGCTCAATCATTTGAACCCTGGAGTACGTCCAACAATTTAATTTGATCATGGTTGATCTGCAATGTAACTCCACACACCCACCTTTGCCTCACATTCCTTAATATTTCAGTTAAAGGAAGTGTAAAATCTCTGACATAAACTGATCAAATAGATCTAGCACCAATTGGCAATTATCGAAGATGATGTGGGGTAGTGTGATTGGATCAGTAACCCAGGGGTTCAGGTTAATATTCTGGGAACATCATGAGTTTAAATGCAAACAGCTGTTGATGTTAATTTGAAGGGAATTGTCAGTACACTTGCACATTTGGTGAAATTGAATTGAAAGCTGGCCCCAGTAATGTTGATCATGAGACAATGTGCCATCCTAAACTGGTCTGAAACGTCCTATTGCAGATGCACAACGTCATTCTCTAAACTTCCCTTGGAATGGTCCGGCAAGCCATTCAGTTGTATCGAACTTCAGCTCAAGAAACTGGCTTTACTGCATGAAAGGAAACTAGGTGCAGTCAACAGAGGCCAGCCTTTTTAACAATGCTGACATTCCATGGACGAATTAAAATAGGCTGTATTTGTTGCCACTACCTAATGAAGGGCACCAGCCCTGTGAGGGTGTGCACTGACAGCCTGTGTACGCACGCTGACTGTCTGATTAGAGATGGAGAGACTTAGCTGCTTATATTGAGTTGATGTCTCACATTGTAATCTCATGTTACAAAATGCCGATCTGCAACTGAATGTAACAATAAGAAGTACCTGTCTCACAATTAACAACCCAATTTAGCCCCGTGCCTGCTGTGGTTCCGTTCGTAGAGCTGGAAGTTTTTGTTGCAAACGTTTCGTCCCCTGTCTAGGTGACATCCTCAGTGCTTGGGAGCCTCCTGTGAAGCGCTTCTGTGGTGTTTCCTCCGGCATTTATAGTGGCCTGTCCCTGCCGCTTATCCTCTTCAACTACATGCACATTGCCTTTTCTGTCATTATTTTTGGTTGTATACGGGTGTTGCTAGTTTATTGCCCGTCCCTAACTGCCCTGGAGAAGGTTTTGGTGAGCTACCTCCTGTCGGACATTGCTCTGGAATTTGCAGCTTTGGAAGATGACGGGAGTGTCCAGTAAGACAGGCAGAGGAGAGAGAGGTCAACGTGAAGGGGCAGCCTGGGGCAGCAGGTGGTGAGGCTGGGGAAGGGAGCTGTGTGTAGTGGGACAGTGAAGGAGAGGAAGCAACAATAGGTGATCCTCCTTCCAGTTCCATTCCAATGTAGCGTGGGTGCACAATAACGATCATTGACTTCTTGTTTGAGTGTGCCGGCAGGAGATACGCTGTAAAGGAAGGGGTTCGTAACTTCCTGAACTTCCAGAGGTTCAGGTTAATGTTCTGGGAACATTGTGAGTTTAAATGCCATCAGCTGTTGATGTTAATTTTAAGGCTGAAAGCTGGCCCCAGTAATGTTGACCATGAAACAATGTGCCATCCTAAACTGGTCTGGTACATTGTATTATAGAAGTGTTTTCTAATCTCCCTGCTGAAAATTCTGGTTTGATGCTTTAGATTCAGTGTATTATTTACCATTTTGATAATCTTTGGTATCTATTCATGACACTTTGAAGAGCTATGTCATGATCATTTGAGAATGGTAGCATGATTTTGCCTTTAGTAAGTTGATTTACCTGATATGGAACTGAGCTGAAAATGTGTTGCTGGAAAAGCGCAGCAGGTCAGGCTGCATCCAGGGAACAGGAGAATCGACGTTTCGGGCATGAGCCCTTCTTCAGGAATGAGGAAAGTGTGCCAAGCAGGTTAAGATAAAAGGTAGGGAGGAGGGACTTGGGGGAGGGGCGTTGGAAATGC
>NC_057724.1:5826261-5850935 GCF_004010195.1 Chiloscyllium plagiosum
CATTTCCAACGCCCCTCCCCCAAGTCCCTCCTCCCTACCTTTTACCTTAGCCTGCTTGGCACACTTTCCTCATTCCTGAAGAAGGGCTCATGCCCGAAACGTCGATTCTCCTGCTCCTTGGATGCTGCCTGACCTGCTGCGCTTTTCCAGCACCACATTTTCAGCTCTGATCTCCAGCATCTGCAGTCCTCACTTTCTCCCTGATATGGAAATATGCATGTTATCTTGTGCAAGATAAGAAACTATAATTGGTTTTGTAGTATTGAAGAATCCAACACAATTTAATTACAGATAACTGTTATATGCAAACATTGCATTCATATCTCTTCGTAAGTGTTGGGGCTCACATTAAACTGTTATGATGCACAGAACAGCTATCTTTAAGTAGCATATCATGCATAAAGTGACCCAGGATAAGGCAGAATCTGATATCTTAATACTGTCAGGTCACATGTTACAATGGTACATCTTTTAAAATCGTACTGACGGACTGGCCATGAAACATAAACCACAAATTGGCACTGAATTATCTTCAGACATTTTAAACCATGATCAAAATTTGGAATCTGATGCAAATGAGACTGTCTGGAAATAGTCTTGGAAAACTAATATGTATCTGACGTTTAATCTAACTATTTAGTCCAACTTACTTTAGCCCAATTTACTTTAGAGCTTTAAAAAGTGTGAAACGATTTACAAATTAGTCAGCATTAAACAGGAACTGCCTGTGAAGAGAAGATAACTGACATCACCTCAAGAGGTGTTAATTACTGTCTGCAGGGAACATAGTGAGCAGTTGTACCATGGATCTGAATCACAAATGTGTACAAAAGTAGACTTTATGGGTGGCATGGTGGCTCAGTGGTTAGCACAGTGCCAGGGACCCGGGTTTGATTCCCCCCTTGGATGACTGCGTGAAGTTTGCACATTCTCCCCGTGTCTGCGTGCATTTCCTCCAAGTGCTCTGATTTCCTTCCACAATCCAAAAACGTACAGGTTAGGTGGATTGGCCATAGGCATTGCAGGGTTATGGGGAGTGAGTCTGGGTGGGATGCCCTTTAGAGGGTCAGTGAGGACTCGATAGGCCAGTTGGCCTGCTTCCACACTGTTCAGATTCTATGGGGGGTCAGGGTCAGGGACCTAATTACCTTTTGAGGTCATCTGCTTTGGAGATAGCTGGACAAGAGCCTCCTGTTGGGAACCTGTCCTGGAATCCATGAATCCAGCAGCGAAGAGAATATATTTGGAGAAATCATTCCATCTTTTATAGCATCCAATGTGCCATTTTCTGTGATTGGAGTACTTGGAAATCAAACCAACAACACTGATAGCTTCTGTCGAAGGGTCAGTTCCACTCTTCCGCAGCTACACCAACACCATCCCCCATCTTTTCCTCCATTACATTGATGACTGTATCGGTGCTGCCTCATGTTCTCACAAGGAGCTCAAACAGTTCATCAACTTCACCCACACCTTCCACCCCGACCTCAAATCCACCTGAACCATCTCTGACACCTCCCTCCCCTTTCTGGACCTCTCTGTCTCCATCTCTGGTAATCTATTTAGCACCCACGTCTGTTTCAAACCCACCAACACCAAGAGCTACCTCAATTACATCTCGTCTCACCCACTCTCCTGCAAAAATGCGATCCCATACTCCGAGACTCCCAATTCCACTGCTCCCAAGATGAGGGATTGCACTCCAGGATATCCCAGATGTCCTCCTACCTCTAGGACCGTAATGTCCCCTCTCCTGTGATTAATAATGGCCTCAACCACATCTCCTTCATTTCCTGTACCTCGGCCCTCAAACCCCATCCCCTCAACCACAATAAGGATAGTTGGTCCTCACATAGCACCCAACCAATCTTCAAATCCAACGCACTATCTTTCGCCATTTTCGCCTCCTCCTGTCAGACCCCACCATCAAAAAGATATTTCCTTCCCCACCCCTATCTGCTTCCATAGGGACTGTTCACTCCGCAACTCCCTCGCCAGGTCCACACATCCCCTCCACACCCACCACCTTTCCCTGCGACCACAGCAAGTGCAACATCTGCCCCTACCCCTCCCCTCTCACCTCCATCCCAGGCCCCAGACAATGATTCCAAATCCGGCAGAGAGTCACCTGCACTTCTTTTCACCTGGTCTATTGCATCCGTTGTTCCTAATGTGGTCTCCTCTACATTAGAGAGACCAAGTACAGACTCAGGAACCAGTTCATGGATCTGTCTCTGTATGCTCCAGTCCACACCACCTTCCTGTTGATAGTCATTTCAACACCTCCTCCTACTCCCTTGGCAACATGTCAATCTTGGTCCTCCTCCACTGTCAAACTGAGGCCACACACAAACTGGAGGAACAACACCTCATATTCCGCCTCAGGAGCTTCCAGCCCAATGGTCTCAACATAGAGTTCACCCGCTTCAAAATCCCCTCACCCCCAACCTCATCCAATGTCCAGCCCTCCTGCTGCTCCCCACTTCCCCGACCTGACCTAACCTGTCCATCTTCTTTCTCATCTATCCAGTCCACCCTTCCCAGTGACCAATCACAATAACCCACTACCTGTTTCTGCCTATCACCACCCACATATCATTCCCCCAGCCCCACTGCCTTTCCGAGCTGCCTTCCCCCTCCCCCGTTCTGACAAAGGTCCTGAAACATCAATTTTCTGCTCCTCCGATGCTATCTGACCTCCTGTGTCTTTCCAGCTCCACATTTTATCGACTCTGACTTCCAGCATCTGCAATCCTTACTATCTCCAGTACATAAAGTAAGTTGGGGGATAGGTTGTTAGGCTTCTATATGAATGAGGGGGTGGGTAGGTTGGTGGTGGTTGAGAAGGGTAAGGTGCCATGTGGATTAGCTGGGCGCAGTCCTGAGTGAGTATGGTGCCAAGGTAAGTGAATGGGTGTGTAGTGTAGGTTGCGGGGTAAGGTCAGTGCAGGGTCAGTGGTGTCAGGTCAGGTTTAGTGTGTTGGAATGGAAAGGCGTGGTGGTGAGGCCCGATTAGATTGGCAGATTGAAGAAGGTGGGCTGTCAGACTGGCAGGGTGGGGGTGGGGAGGTCGGGCTATCTGGTCGACTTGGTCGGAGTGTCAGTGGGGGAGGGATAGGTCAGGGCAGATAATAGCTCATCCAGCAGATGTTGGGGGGATCCACGGGTTGCGAGAAGGAAGGGTGTGGGGTGGGATCAGACTGGCAGAGAGTGGCACGAGGGTATCAGGTCCTACAGTGTGGTCCATCAGAGGTTGGGTTGGAGGGGTGGTGGATGTAGTCGGGGGGGTTAATGGTGAGTCCTGGGTTTGGTTTAATAGTCACCCAGAACATAGAGTCAGGTTGGTTAAATATTAAGTTTAAGTGAAGGAACCCTGTAAATTATCCAACCTTAATGGACAGTTTTAGTGTGTTCCAGATACAGGCAAATTGCCCATGAGAACATGCAATTTTCTGGGCAATTAGCAGAAAGTCTGCTGGATCAGGATTTCTGCAGGGTCTCACTAAGTCTGTATTCCTCCTTCAACTATAATCCAGCCATTGAAACATGTGGAGAAAGTGAGGACTGCAGATGCTGGAGATCAGAGTTGAGAGTGCTGGAAAAGCGCAGCAGGTCAGGCAGCATCCAAGGAGCAGGAGAATCGACATTTCGGGCACAAGCTCTTCCTGATGAAGGGCTTATGCCCAAAATGTTGATACTCCTGCTCCTCAGATGCTGCCTGACTGGCTGTGCTTTTCCAGCACCTCACTCTTTTGACATTGAAACATGTGGGCCAATAAAGATGCAATGGATCACAGTGAGTGATGTAGACTGACACTAGCAGAGGAAGATGAATAAAGATGTAACTGAATGTAATGAATCATACAGAGAGAGCAAGACTTGATGAACACAAACTCCCCCTTAACAAAGTCACATTGACAAACACGGAGGCAAAACGCACTGTCTGAAGCAGAGAGACATGTTGGTTTAAACAACATGTTGTCCCAAGGGTCATTTCCAAAGACAAAGAAGTCTGTAGATGGGAAACCAGGAAGGGAAATTGAAAACAGTGAAAGATAAACAAAATGGCAGATGTAAACAAGGCATGAACGCAAAACGTTAGCAGCTGGTGGAATGAATCTGGCTGATGGAACGGATGTGGACATCAGGCTGATCTGAGCATTGTCCCCTTGCAACTAAGTGAGACGTGTCCTCAGCCTGCTTATGCACAAGCAGTGGCAGGAAGCAGCTGTTGGACGTGGCTCTCAATATGAGTCATGGCTCTGGAAGTTAGTGCGCTCATCTGAAAAGTACAGGATCCTGGGTTTAAATGCTACTCTTAGGGCCTGGGTACTGAAACGTCAAGGCTGACATTTCAGCACAGTATAGAGGGAGTGTCACATTGTCAGAAGTGCTATCTTTCAGATGAGATGTTAAATCTGAAGCTTCATCCATCTGGAATTTCATGGAGGTATTTGGAAGAAATGCACAGATGTTGTTCCAGTGTCCTGGCCAATTTCGATCCCTCTATCACAGAAACAGATTACCTGCTCATTTTTCCATACAGCAAACTGGCTGCCATGACCGCACTGCAAATGGAGAACTCCATTGGCTGAAAAGCACTTGGAGATGTTTGTTAGTTGTAAAAGGCACTATTTAAATGCGAGTTTTAAAAATCTGTCTTGAGCACAAGTAGACTTCAGGAAATTTAGAATGATCCTTTCCCACTGGATGCTACTCCACTTTTCATGTTCCCATCCTGTTAACTTATCACATTTCTTTTTAATTCAGAGGATCATAGGTGTAAACACCACAGAGAGAGGCCATTCAGTCCACACCAGCTCTTCTGTACTCCCACTGCCCTATTCTTCTCCAAGGCTCTGAATCGTAATTTGCCTTTGAACTATCCTCCTTTTAAAAGCTACTCTTGGTTCTTTATCTGACAGCTAGTTAGGCTGGATTTTTTTGAAAACGTAAGCATACAAATAAGTTTTTGTTTAACCTTTTCAGCAAATTGCTTTTTTAACCATCCCCCAGTCTCTGTTTTTGCAAAAGCCTTTGGATCTTGCCTAAAATGTGTTGTCCAAAATTGGACGTATGTATTGCAGAATCTTATGTATTTTGTGGCTAAGTCCGAGTTGCATTAAATCTTGGAGGGTTTAGCATTATGAGGCCTAATTTGTTTTCTCGCCATATCTTATCAAACTCACCTCATTAATGACCTGCCTGCCCCTTTGCCATCCCTGATTCTGTTCCCATCTTGCCACATGCCAGTCACAGGAGAACTTGCCACCACCAGGAGGTCCTGGAATTAACTGTCATCCTTCACACCCATTGGAAACTCTGCATCAGTCCTGGCATTTGCCCCAGATATGGCAGACAAGGGAAAATTGGCATCCTGCTTTGCAGGCAGTGTCCCACAGGTGGTGAAGATGTGCAACTTCCTCTTCCCCCAGTACCAGCCGTAAAGGCTGCAACAGTGGGCGGCACGGTGGCACAGTGGTTAGCACTGCTGCCTCACAGCGCCAGAGACCCAGGTTCAATTCCCGACTCAGGCGACTGACTATGTGGAGTTTGCACGTTCTCCCCGTGTCTGCATGGGTTTCCTCCGGGTGCTCCGGTTTCCTCCCACAGTCCAAAGATGTGCACGTCAGGTGAATTGGCCATGCTAAAATTGCCCGTAGTGTTAGGTAAAGGGGTAAATGTACGGGAATGGGTAGGTTACGCTTCGGCGGTTTGGTGTGGACTTGTTGGGCCGAAGGGCCTGTTTCCACACTGTATGTAATCTAATCTAAACCCAAATCAGGCCAGCTTGGTTTGATGCTGCCACCTGCATTAAAGCAGTCTCAGCCAGCTATAGGAATGCCCAGCATTGGAGGGCAGAGATTAATGTTCTTCTCCATTCCACCAGTGTAAGTAGAATAAACTAGAATCCTCATAGTGTGAAAATAGGCCTTTTGGCCCAACAAGTCCACACCAACTCTCCGAAGAGTATCCCACCCAGACCCATTCCCCTACCCTATTACTCTACATTTCCCCTGACTTATGCACCTAACCCACACATCCCTAAACACTATGGTCAATTTAGCATGGCCAATTCACCTAACCACACAGCTTTGGATTGTGGGAGAAAACTGGAGTACCCACAGGAAACCCACGCAGACACGGGGAGAATGTGCATCTCCACACAGACAGTCACCTGAGGCTGGAATCGAACCCAGGTCCCTGGCACTGTAAGACAGCAGTGCTAACCACTGAGCCACCCATGATGTCATAATCGTCTCTCCAATACCTCACACTCAATCCATCTCTGCCTACTCTATCACCCCCATCAAAGTTCATGCTCTATCACTCTCACTAATACTTCAAATATCTTCCATCCTTCATTGTCATCATCTTAACCCCTGATGCCCTCTGCACTGCCCATTCAATCACTCCTTTGGGCCGCCTCCCCGCTGCACCAACAGTAACAGCTGTGCCACCCAATTTCATCTCCTGTAATACTCGCCTCTCTCTCATTCCAGAAGGTAAACACTCCACAGTAGGGCAGAAAGAGTCAAGATGGGTGGTTAGCTGCCCGACATTCAGCTCCACCCATAATGTAGAGAGCAAACCAACTGTGACAGCCCTGGCTGACTGACTGACTGAGTCCAAGCCAATGGCCTGGTATTAGAGGCTGCTCTTGACTTATTGTCCAAGACGCACTGAGCAAAGGCTATCTCCCTCGATGTGAATGAGGACAGGCCAGGATGAACTTCCTTTGTGTCTGTGCTAAATGGCAAGGCAAGATCAAAGTAATGTGAACCTGGTCTCTCTGGTTGAGGGACTAATTCGGCGGCACGGTGGCACAGTGGTTAGCACTGTTGCCTCACAGCGTCAGAGACCTGGGTTCAATTCCCGCCTCAGGCGACTGACTGTGTGGAGTTTGCACATTCTCCCCGTGTCTGCGTGGGTTTCCTCCGGGTGCTCCGGTTTCCTCCCACAGTCCAAAGATGTGCAGGTCAGGTGAATTGACCATGCTAAATTGCCCATTGTGTTAGGTAGGGGATAAATGTAGGGGTATGGGTGGGTTGCGCTTCGGCGGGGCAGTGTGGACCTGTTGGGCCGAAAGGCCTGTTTCCACACTGTAATGTAATCTAATCTAATCTAATCTAATTGCAAAGAGTAAAAGCAAGGCCATGCAAGGCAGCGATGCTATTAGGTGAAAGTGAGATTTAGAAGAAATTAAGAAAATAGTATGGGGATTTGATAGAGTAGATGGATAGATGTTGTAGGAGGGTCAGTAAACTGAGGATTCAAGATCATTGGCAACTTGTCTAGGAGAAATGAAAAACAACTTTTTTATACACTGAGCGAATAGATCAGAACTGGTGATGGAAGCAGGTGCAATACAACCGGTTAAAAGGGAGTTTGATTCATACTTGAAAATGAGTAACTGACAGGCCTATGGGGAAAGAGTAGGAGGGTCACTCCAATTGGATTGCTGATTCAAAGAGATAGCTCGGTTATGATGGGCTGATTAACTGCCGATGTTATCATAGAATCATAGAATCCCTACAGTGTGGAAACAGGCCATTTGGCCCAACAAATCTACACTGACCCTCCAAAGAGTATCCGTCCCAGACCCGTTCCCCTACTCTATTACTCTACATTTCCCCTGATTAATGCACCTAGCCTACACATCCCTGAACACTAGGGGCAATTTAGCATGGCCAGTTCAACTAACCTGCACACCTTTGGACAGTTTCCTTATCTTCCTTGCAGTTCCTGTTTTTGTACACACAATTCCGATTCTGTGATACATTGGAATGTCATTGTTTATCACCTCAGTAACCTTCTCAAAAATAGTAACTATAATGGTCAGGCATGACCTACTCTGTAAAAAATCGTTAATTCACTTGGGTTATCTCACATTTATTTGAACGTTTTGTCACTCTAAATCAAATGATTCTTGAGCATTAGGCTGGGGTTCTGGCATGTTAAATACACAACTTAACAGATACTAAATTCTGTATTCAAGTAAAGTATGGAAGTTGCATCTTGATGACATGAGACTCTCTTTAAGAGAACAAAAAATTGCAGCATATGTTTGTGGTCAGATTGTTTTCTCACCTAGAAGGTAAGTTCACCTCATTACCATAGTGAGGTGGCTATTGAATGGTATTCAAGGGGAGCCGTGTTAATGCTGGTTCACACTTAAGTGCACTAAGCTTGTCTGATTTTTATCTTCTGAAGATCACAACAGCACAGGGTAAATTGCATGATGCAATGCAATGGGCAACTGCATCTTTCCGCTCCTTTTCCAAGTTGTTCTGAAGCTCAGAAATAAGTCAAACCATCAGTTACGGAGATTTGAAGGTCTCCCCCGAACTTCACTATCCCCAATCACTCGTACAGTCAGTTCCCCTTCCTGTTGTGGCAAGCTGGAACCATGACAGAACATGTACCTGCAATTGAAAATTGTGTAATTGCATTCTTTGCTCAAGTTTGCCTTGAGACTGTCTGTGGTTAGGAGTGAGGCAGCCTTTTGGGATCCAAAAGGTAGCAATGAAGGAGGCTCAGCCCTCACATATGCCAATCAGGTTCTAAGTCCTTGAAGACAATGTCTGCAGGAACAGACTGCAAGGAAGATAAGGAAACTGACTGTAGCATCATGGCACAGGGATCCTTTTATATACCTCTACAGTTAGTCTACAAATATTGTGTTGAATTCCTGATGCGAAAGGTAAGGATTTTTTCCCCAGGGTTTGAGAGCAACTTGAAAGGAAAGCAGAAAGAGCAAGCTGTCATAATCCAAATGGGTAATAACAACAGATGTGAGAGGTTCTGTTACCAGCACGTGAGCAGCTGGATGCTGAATTAAAGAACAGAAATGCATAGATAATCAATTCTTGACTGCTACCTCAGCTAAAAGCAAATTGATCCAGAATAGAAAAAAAAAACAGATGGTTGAATGGATCCCTCATAATCTGCAGATTGCTTTACTGAAAAGCTAGTTTACATGTGCACAGATGTATCTGTCAGGAGACTTTGTAACATAAAGTTTCAAGCATCTTTCAGCCACTTCAACTTCATCACTTTCTGCTCACATGAAGTGAAATATATCTCAACACCATCTTCTGCAAATTTGAGCAGTTAATGAAAATGTATAGTTAAGTCAAATCCCTCGCTGGAATCACAATCATTTGCAGAACCACTACCTTGTCTTTCTTCCATTATTCTGAGATTTTCCGGAGCCAAGTCGTGCTGTGTGAGCTCTCTCTCACCTTTGATTTCAAGATTTTAAAATTCCATTTCTCTACTATTACTTTTTTTGTTCTCTCTTTCCAATCAAACGTACTCATTTCATATCCCTTTCTATTCCTTTTTCCTCCTATTCAAGGATTTTTTTCTTCATTTCTAATCGAATCTTAACTAACTTCTGTAGTGACACTTCAATATCAGGTTGCCCTCCTTTGAAGACTGAATGATGGATAATCACTTCAAGCATCCCATTCTGCTTTTATCTCTCCCCTTAACTTCATCACTAAGCCTTTCAGTTTAGCCTTAGTCACAGATTGCACATAATTCACTGTGATACTTTCCCACTCCTCTAACAGTTTTGACAATAGTCAAGGTCATTTTGAAATTCTAACCTGTGTACTTTACAACAACTCTTCTGTCGCTCTGCTTACTACCAACATACTTAGCTTTAAAGATTCACAATTCCTTCTTAAATTTAAGGATTTTGATCCCATTTGAGTCTCCATTTTGTTATGATCCCAGCTGATGGCAATACTGGAAAAGTCACATCCCAGAGTGGAACATGATTTGGTGAACCATAAGTTTTATATTTCTTTTTTGTTTACTTTGGAGTCAATACTTAACATATCCACAAGATTCTGCCAATTCACATTAACTATAAAATATTAAAGTTTATGATTTTGTTACAAATATTGGAAAGAAATGTTCATCTCCTCACCACACACTTACAGACACACGAACCTCAAATGAACAGTCACCCCGTCTCATGATAAAGCTGGCATTGTTGTACTTGGTTTCCTTTTAACAAATTTCTGTGTATTTACTTGATGTGGCTTGCGTTAGATAATGTATTCCCTAGGACCTTAAAGTGAATTGCTAACCCAGCTCAAATATTTCTTAACAAAATATCCTGTTAGGGTGAAAGGAAAGGCTGGTAGGAGTAGGGAATACAGGACGAGTAGAGAAATTGAGGTTTTTGTTAAGTTAAAGAAGGAAGCATATGTCAGGTATATATGGCAGAGACCAAGAGAATCCTTAGAAGAGTTTAAAGATGTATACTTAAGAGAGAAATCAGGAGGGCAAAAAGGGGACATGGGTTAGCTTTGGCAAATAGGGTTAAGGAGAATCCAAAGGGTTTTTACAAATACATTAAGGACAAAATGGTAACTAGGGAGAGAATAGGGCCCTTCAAAGATCGGCAAGGTAGCCTACATGTGGAGCTACATGAGATGGGGGAATATTAAACGAGTATTTTGCGTCAGTGTTTACTGTGGAGAAGGACATGGAAGACATTGACTGTGGGGAAATAGATAACCCTCCCTCCTACCCTGTCAAGGACATGCTAGTCCTGAGCCTCTTCCATCACCAAACTCTAACCACCCAACGCCTTGAAGAAGAATGCCTCATCTTCTGCCTTGGGATCTTCCAACCACATGGGATTAATGTGGATTTCACCAGTTGCCCCATTTCCCCACCACTCCACCTTACCCCAGATCCAACCTTCCAACTCAGCGCCGCCCTCTTGAACTGTCTTACCTGTCCATCTTCTTTCCCACCTATCTGCTCCACTTTCCTCTCCGATCAATCACCTTCACCCCACCATCATCTACCTATTGCACTCCTAGCTACCTTTCCCCAGCTGCACCCCACTCCTATTTATCTCTCATCCCCCTTGGGCCACTCCCTCATTCCTGATGAAGAGCTTATGCTTGAAACATCGACTCTCCTGCCCCTCAGATGCTGCCTGACCGGCTGTGCTTTTCCAGCACCACACTCTTCGACTCTGATCTCCAGCATCTGCAGTCCTTACTTTCTCCACATCCTGAAAAATGTCTATATTACAGAGGAGGAGGTAGTGGATGTCTTAAAATGCATAAAACTGGATAAATCCCCAGCACCTGATCAGGTGCACACTAGAACACGGTGGGAAGCTAGGGAAGTGATTGCTGGGCCCCTTGCTGAGTTATTTGGATCATTAGTCACAGATGAGGTGCTGGAGGTTGGCTAACATGGTGCTACTATTTGAGAAAGGTGGTAAGGAAAAGCCAGGGAACTATAGACCAGTGAGCCTGACATCGGTGATGGGCAAGTTGTTGGAGGGAATCCTGAGGAACTTATAAAGGCAAAGAATGATTAAGGATAGTCAACACAGCTTTGTGTGTGGGAATTCACATCTCACAAACTTGATTGAGTTTTTTGAAGAAATAATGAAGAAACTTGATGAGGGCAGAGCAGTGGACATGATCTATATGGACTTCAGTAAGGCGTTCGGCAAGATTCCTCGTGGGAGACTGATTAGCAAGGTTAGATCTCACGGAATACAGACAGAACTAGCCATTTGGATACAGAACTGACTCAAAGGTAGAAGACGGAGGGTGGTGGTGGAGGGTTGTTTTTCAGACTGGAGGCCTGTGACCAGTGGTGTGCCACAAGGATTGATGCTGGGTCCACTGCTTGTTGTCATTTATATAAATGATTTGGATGTGAGCTAGGAAGTATAGTTAGTAAGTTTGCATATGACATCAAAATTGGAGGTGTAGTGGATAGAGAAGAAGGTTACCTCAGAGTACAATGGGACCTTGATCAGATGGGCCAATGGGCCGAGGAGTGGCAGATGGAGTTTAATTGAGATAAATGTGAGGTGCTGCATTTTGGAAAGCCAAATCAGGGCAGGACTAATACACTTAATTGTAAGATCCTGGGGAGCGTTGCTGAACAAAGAGACCTTGGATTCAGGTTCATAGTTCCTTGAAAGTAGAGTCGCAGGTAGACAGGATAGTGAAGAAGGTGTTTGGTATGCTTTTCTTTATTAGACAGAACATTGAGTACAGGAGTTGGATGGCCATGTTGCCGCTGTATAGGACATTGGTTAAGCCACTTTTGGAAAACTGTGTGCAGTTCTGGTCTCTCTCCTATCCGAAGGATGTTGTGAAACTTGAAAGGGTTTAGAAAAGATTTACAAGGATGGTGCCAGGGTTGGAGAATTTGCGCTATAGGGAGAGGTAGAATAAGGTGGGGCTGTTTTCCCTGGAGCATTGGAGGCTGAGGGGTGACCTTACAGAAGTTTATTTATTCATGAGGGGCATGGATAGGGTAAATAGACAAGGATTTTCCCTGTGGTGGGAGAGTCCAGAACTAGAGAGCATTGGTTTAGGATGAGAGGGGAAAAATTCAAAAGGGACCTAAGGGCCAACTTTTTCACAGAGGGTGCTGTGTGTATGGAATGAGCTGCCAGAAGAACTGGTGGAGGTTGGTATAATTACAACATTTAAAAGGCCTCTGGATGGGTATATGAATAGGCAGGGTTTAAAGGGATATAGTTAAAAACAATGACTGCAGATGCTGGAAACCAGATTTTGGATTAGTGGTGCTGGAAGAGCACAGCAGTTCAGGCAGCATCCAAGGAGCAGTAAAATCGACGTTTCGGGCAAAAGCCCTTCATCAAGAATACAGGCAGAGAGCCTAAAGGGTGGAGACATAAGTGAGAGGAGGGTGGGGGAGGGGAGAAAGTAGCATAGAGTAGAGCTTCAGGGCAGAGCAAATGACCTGGGAGTTGCAGTGGGAAAGGGACTCCCTGAGATTCTTGTAGAGAGAGGAGGAAAACTTCTTCAAGGCAGGCATCATTGCAAGAGGGATATGGGCCAAGTGTTGGCAAATGGGACTAGATTAGGTGAGGATATTTGGTCAGCATGGACTAGTTGGATGGAAGGGTCTGCTTCCATGCTGTATATCTTGGTGACTCTATGTGTTCCCTGAATTCATGTCTTCAATACCCTGTTGAATAACCCCTACTTTGACACTTCCATGTTGTTCTGCTCTACAGCTTTCAGTTCACTGACATCTAAGCATCTAGGACTTCCGTTCAGCTTTATCTGCTTGGAGACATATCCTAACAACATTGCTGTTTTTTCTGGATCTCTTCTATCTGCATGAACCTGCTTCATCTCCTTCTCCCTCTCTCTGGATTGTAAACACAAGTCAAAACACCTCTGCAATTATCTCCCAAGTGGCTTCCTGATCATTGATCTAAAATTGGATGACTTCCTATGAATTTTTTTTAAGCGCAATGTTCAAAATGACTTTTTGATATTTAAGAAAAAGTCAGACTTTCACAAAATTTAGTCTAAAATTCATGTTGCCTCCATTTTGGAGCCCAAGTTCCTAAACAAAAAATGAACATAAACTGTGAACTTTCATGACAGGAGTTTCAGGTGAGGGAAATGTAAAAGTTGAAACGGAAAGGAACTCTCAATATTCAGATGAGCTTTATAATAAAAATAACCAAGAGTGACAGGAAACTATAAACTGTGGGTGGCACGGTGGCACAGTGGTTAGCACTGCTGCCTCACAGCGCCTGAGACCCGGGTTCAATTCCCGCCTCAGGCGACTGACTGTGTGGAGTTTGCACGTTCTCCCCGTGTCTGCGTGGGTTTCCTCCGGGTGCTCCGGTTTCCTCCCACAGTCCAAAAGATGTGCAGGGTCAGGTGAATTGGCCATGCTAAATTGCCCGTAGTGTTAGGTAAGGGGTAAATGTAGGGGTATGGGTGGGTTTCGCTTCGGCGGGTCGATGTGGACTTGTTGGGCCGAAGGGCCTGTTTCCACACTGTAATCTAATCTAATCTAATAAACATAAGAGTACACAATATGATAGTGTCCAATTAAGGGAAGATGGTAAAAAGTCAAGGTTAATGTTTTTTTTTATCTGAATGCATACAGTAATCTTAAGAAGGCAGGTGAATTGAAGGCAGAATTTGAAATAAACATGTATGATCTGAAAGTTTTTAGAGAGACATGATAGGAAGACGACCAAGACCTGAGACCTGAATATTGAGAGGTATTTGGAAGAACAGGAAGATAGACAAAGGAGGTGGAGTAGCTGTGGTATTGAACGCTGAGACCAGTGTAGTAGAGTGAAATTATCTTGATTTGAGAGTTCAAAAGGTAAAATTAGATTAGATCTAATAATAGAGGGAATCAGTCAAAGATAGGAGTAGTCTCTGTGGTGAGAGTATTCTGGATTAGTGGTGCTGGAAGAGCACAGCAGTTCAGGCAGCATCCGAGGAGCAATAAAATCGACATTTCGGGTTCCTGATGAAGGGCTTTTGCCCGAAACGTCGATTTTATGGCCTTTATTCCTGATGAAGGGTTGCCCGAACGTTGATTTTACGCCTTTATTCCCGATGAAGGGCTTTTGCCCGAAACGTCAATTTTACTGCTCCTTGGATGCTGCCTGAACTGCTGTGCTCTTCCAGCACCACTAATACAGAATCTGGTTTCCAGCATCTGCAGTCATTGTTTTTACCTCTGTGGTAGAGTAGTCTTTATCTACAGCTACACTACGGGACCAAGTCTAAATCAAGGAACAATGGGAGCATGGAATAAAAGAACTGAAATAAACTTGAGTGACTGTAACTTTCACAAAGATTGGACAAATCAAATTGGCAAAAATAGCCTTGAAGTTTAGTTCATAGAATATATTCAGCACAGTTTCTGAGAACAATCCTAGTGGAACCAATAAAAAAAAGGTTATTGTAGTTCTGGTAACATTTAATAAGATAATGTTACGACATGGGGAAACCCCCCCATGCTAATTTAAACCAATAACACAGAGAAGAGTTATCCTGTGCAGTAATCTTTGAAAATTCGAGAGGCCAAGAACTATCCCTATTTAAAGTAAAAAATGAACAACTTTTTGTTTCAAAAAACAGAGAATAATTAACTAACAAATATTTATAACTCCTTTCTCTAACCTATCTTTTACTTTTTGTTCTATAAGACTGGTCCAATAAAACCCCCGATTAAGATTTACCAACAAGTTCAAATATCAAAACCAGCCAGCTGTCAAATGTTCTCTTTGTATCTGCCTCTGTCTTTTTTTCTTCTTCTTTGGGTTTCTGTTTACAGGTCATTGATGGATAAGAGCTATTCTGTGGGTAGTCTGCATGTGTTGGTGGCTTGCCAGTTCTCACCCAACTGTTCAATTTGTTTAATATTTATACCCCAAAGCATTGGATCATTTAATTGGTTTTCATACTGTCAAAATACCAAATTCAAACTTGATTGGAGTTTAGAATCATGGGACATAATTTAAACTGATTGGCTGAATTTGAATTTGTTTTTGTTTCAGAACAACCCAGGTACTGCTAGCTGCTGGACCAAATGTTAATTTGTGATTTCTCCAGCACGCTGTGTGTTTGCTAAGTCCTTCAACTCTCTTAAAGGTACAGTACCCCTTACACCTTCATAACAATAGAATTAAATATTGTCCTCATAAATAATGATCTCACCGGAAAGGACCCTCTAAGGATAAGTGACATAGTGTGATATAATTTCAAATACAATTTAATGATGAGAACCTTGACCTGAAACTGATGTATTTCAATTACACAAAGACAATTACAAAGGTTGACTACAAAGAGTCATAGAGTCACAGAGTCTTACAGCACAGAGACAGGCCATTTAGCTCAAACTGATTTATGCTAACCCCATTTCTCTGCACTTGGTCCCTATCCTTCTTATCCTTTCCTATCCATGAATTTATTCAAATGTTATTAATGTACCCACCTCAATTAATTTCACTGGCAGCTCATCCCATATGCATACCACCACCTGTGTAAAAAAAAGTTGTCCCTCAGGCTCCCTTTTAATCTTTCCCCTCCCCCCTGAAACCGATGCCCTCTTGCACTTGATTCTCCAACCCTGGGAAAAACACAGAGTGCATTCATGCATTCAATGCCTCTCATGATCTTATACACCGCTCTGAGGTCCTCCATCAGTCTCCTAAGCTCTAAAGAAAAAGGTCTTAGCTTAACCAAACTCTCCCTATAACTCAAACAATGGAGTCTATGTAACATCTTTGTAAATTTCTTCTGCACTCATAGAGTCATATGTTCAGAGAGATTTACAGCACAGAAGTAGACTCATTGGTCCAACTCATCCATGCCGGCCAGATATCCCAACCCAATCTAGCCCCACCTGCTAGCACCTATCCCTCCAATCCCTTCCTATTCATATACCCATCCAAATGTCTTTTAAATCTTGCAATTGTACCAGCCTCCACCACTTCCTCTGGCAGCTCATTCCATACACCCACCACCCTCTGAGTGAAAAAGTTGCCTCTTAGGTCTTTTTTATATCTTTCCCCTCTCACCCTAAATCTATGCCCTCTAGTTCTGGACTCCTTCAACCCAGGGAAAAGATTTTGACTATTTAGCCTATCCATGCCCCTCATGATTTTATAAACTTCTATAAGGTCACCCCTCAGCCTCCGACACTCCAGGGAAAACAGCCCTAACTTATTCAACCTCTCCCAAGAGCTCAAATCCTCCAACCCTGGAAACATCCTTGTAAACCATCCTTGTAAAGTTTCACAACATCTTTCTGATAGGAAGGAGACCAGAATTGCATGCAATATTCCAACAGTGGCCTAACCAATGCCCTGTACAGCTGCAACATGACCTCCCAACTCCTGTACTCAATACTCTGACCAATAAAGGAAAGCATACCAAACGCCTTCTTCACTATCCTGTCTACCTGTGACTCCACTTTCAAGGAGTTATGAATCTGCACTCCAAGGTCTCTTTGTTCAGCAACACTCCCTAGGACCTTACCATAAAGTGTATAAGTCCTGCTAAGATTTGCTTTCCCAAAATGCATTATCTCACATTTATCTTTCCAGTTTAAT
The DNA here is from genome assembly GCF_004010195.1 of Chiloscyllium plagiosum. Classification (NCBI taxonomy): domain Eukaryota; kingdom Metazoa; phylum Chordata; class Chondrichthyes; order Orectolobiformes; family Hemiscylliidae; genus Chiloscyllium; species Chiloscyllium plagiosum. Next base: position 5,843,168 of record NC_057724.1, read on the forward strand.
AACATACTTCCTATAGCAGGGTGACCAAAACTGAACGCCATACTCCAAGTACAGCCTCACCAATGTCCTGTATAACTGCAACATAATGTAACATAAAGGAAGGGAAAAATAAATTGAAATCTAAGATGGTAAATAAACAGTGACAGATATGCAAGGAGGTATTTTATAATTCACCACCAAGATATACTCCATTGTAAAAGAGAATCTCTGCAAGAAAAATGCAACACCTGTGACTAACTGAGGATTAGCCATGAAATTGAAAGAAAAGTCATACAATACAGTAATGATTAATGGTAGACTAGAAGGTGAGAACAATCTTAGAAAGTAATAAAGGTTGACTAAAATTGTATAAGATTAAACTGCAGGAAATATAAACCAAATGAGGGTCTCTACAAGTGTAGAAAAGGAAGAGAGTAACTGAAGTGAATGTGCTCCCTTCACAGGTAAAATAGGAAATTAAAAATTGGAAGCATGAAAATGGTAGAGACTTTGAATGAATATTTTGCATCTGGTCGCACAGTAAAATTCACTAAAGTCAGCCCACTAATAGATCAGATAGTAAAAGGAAGGAGCTTGATACAATAATAGCCAGAAATGACAATGCACCGAACTAACCAATTGAACCCAAGGTTGAGACATCTCCAGATCTGATGGCCTGCATGCTCCGGTCAGAATAGAAATGGCTGCAGAGAAAGTGGATGTGGAAAGAGTATCTTTCAGAATTCTATAGATTTTGCAAAGGTCTCAGCTGATCAAAAAACTGCCAGTACAATACTGCCAAGAAAGGATGGAGAGAGAAAATAGGAATCTACAGCCCTGAAGAAATAGTGGAATCACTTGTGAAGGAAGTGGTAGCAGGACATTTGGAAAATCATGATAGAATAAGACAGAGTCAACATGGCTTTACGAACAGGAAATTGTTTTTGACAGATTTGTTAGAGTTCTTTGACAGTATACTAAGCACAGTGATAAATATGAACTGTTCACAATTGCATCATATGCTTATGAACATATAAAGATACATTTTATCTTTTATAAAAGAAATTTAGAATATGTACAATTTCCCTTGACAAAGTGATTTCTGTGGGGCATGGAGATCATTAATATTTTCTGGATGGACAGGGCTAACTTGTGTTTGGACATGTCTCTGGGAATGTCATTCAAATGTAAATGATCTCTCTAGTAGTCTTCCATAGAAGAAACATTAGGATATACCAAATCACTTGTAGAACCTGAATATACTAGTATTAAGATATGATGGTCACCCCAGACTCAGTTTCTACAAACTTGAAATGCCACAGAGATGGGTGTAAAGGATATCACTTTAGCCCAAGATGATGTGAAAAGCTGCCATTTGTTCCTCATTGTAACAATAGCATATGCATCAATTTTTTTTTAATGTGGTAATGGAAATGTTAATTCTATGTTCATGAGTTGTGAAGTTCAGAAGGAACAATACAGAGAAAGCTCTGTTATCTTGGTGCAAAGTTTCAGCTTGTGGAACTTTCAGACCAAGAATAGTTGATTAGAAATCGCAGATTATTAAAAGACTGAGAAAGTCGAAGCTTTCTGTTTCATTTATTTATTTAAGAACATCACACAGTTCACATGATTGAACTGTGGGGAAGAAACATTTAAGTCAAACCTAAAGACTGGTGTGGATTTGATATCAAAGGATCATTTCTTTGGATCTGACTCATTGTAAAATGATGTCATTTAGGTATAGATAAGGCTTTGTTTTGCTGAGTGTTTTAGCATATTTCAAACTGTGATCTATATTTAGATCACTTGGTTTGTTTAAATTATTGTCTAATAACCATCTGGTTTATTAATGCAAATCTACACCTTGTGTGCCTATGCTCCAGTGAATGATGGCTGCATGAAGATGTTAAAAAAAAATGTTTTATCAAGATAGAATTCATTCCACGATCTGACTTGTCTAGTAGCAAGATACGCTGCATTGTCAAAGTATAATGTGGGAGAATGTGAGGTTCTCCAATTCAGTAGGAATGCAGAATGGCAAAATAATATTTAAACAGAGAGAGGTCACAGAATGGAATGGCAGAGAGGGATCTGAATATATTTGAACATAAAACACAAAACATTAGCATCCAGGTACCGTAAGTAACTAAGAAGGAAAGTAGAATGTTGGCATTTACTGCAAACGAAGATGTATGAAAGTTACAAAGAAAAGCACACAGTTATTATAGTGTTACAAGATTTAAATGAGATATAAGCAAGGACAAGGAAAAATCCAGTGTAAAAGAATATAATTGAAGGAACAGTATCAATGGCTGTAAAATTTAATCTGGCCCACGTAAATTAATATCATCAGTCAGAAGGCTGAACTGTACTGTTAAGGTGTACATCAAAGAGGGGCAGCAGGACAAACAAAACCAGAGCTCTTAAATGATGAATGAAATGATAGAAAGTAGATGAATTTGAGAAAGTGCTCTCGTGATATTAATAATGCAATACTTTTAAACAACAAGGGGGATCAGGGATATGCGGAAAAGCCAGGAAAGTGAGGTTGAGGGTTACCAGATAAGCCATGATCTCACTGTTAGTGGAACAGACTTGATGTGCTAACAGACTCCTACATCTTATGGTCTTATGATGAGGGCAGCACGGTAGCTCAGTGGTTAGCACTTCTGTCTCACAGTGCGAGGGACTTGAGTTCAATTCCAGCTTCGGGTGGCTGTGTGGGTTTCCTCCAGATGCTCCAATTTCCTACCACAGTCCAAAGATGTGCAGGTTAGGTGGAATGCCCATGCTAAATTTCCCACAGCGTGCAGGCTTGGTGGATCAGTGATGGGGAATGCAGAGATAGGGCAAGTGGGTGGAAGCTCTTCAGAGAGCTGGTATAGACTTGATGGACCTAATGGCTTGTTTTCACAACATAGGGATTTTATGATAAGGCTGAGTTCTTTTATTCATTTATGGGATATGATGTTTGCTAGTGAGGCCGGTACTTAACTGCCTGTGAGACTGCAGTATTGAAGAAGGAAGTAAAAATACAAATTGCAAAACAAAGAGAAAGCATGAGAAGAGGGTGGCAGTTAAAATAAAATAAAATACAAGAATATTCTACAGATAAATAGATAATAAAGGGACAGTAAAATGAGCAGTGGAGCCAAAATATTGCCCATGCTGAAAACCTGAAACAAAATGTTGGAGAAACTCCAGCAGGTCTGGTAGCATCTAAGGTGAGAGAAACAGCGTTAACATTGATTAAGGACCAAAAAGGAGATTATGTATGGAGGAAGCTGGTACAGCTTAGGGACGAGATGAGAATTTAAAATCAGTCTTTGCCAAGGAAGAAAATACTTCAAAATCACAATGAAGCAGGAGGTTATTGAGCTATTGTATGAGCTATAAGAATGACACAGAGGTTTTATTGGAAAGGCTAGCTGAAAGTAAGAATCATAGAATCTCTACAGTGTGGAATAAAGCCATTTGACCAGGCAAGTCCACACCGACCCTCCGAAGAATATCCCACCCAAACACATTCTCCTACCCTATTACTCTACATTTACCCCTGAACAATACACCTCACCTACACATCCCTAAACACTATAGGCAATTTAGCATGGCCAAATCCATCTAACCTGCACATCTTTGGATTGTGGGTGGAAACCGGAGCACCCGGAGGAAACCCACACAGACACAGGGAGAATGTGCAAACTCCACGCAGAGAGTTGCCCGGGACTGGAATTGAACCTGGATTCCTGGCACTAACCACTGAGCCACCGTGCCCTGCCCCCCTCCCCCACATACATTGATAAGTGACTAAAATTAGATCACATACATTTGGTGATATTCAGGGAAGTCGGTATGGAAATTGTGGAGCCCTTGGCCATAATATTCCAATCCTACTTTGATGAGTTTGGATAGGAGGGGGACATGCGTATGGTTGGAGAGTTGTGAGCTGAAAAATGTGTTGCTGGAAAAGCACAGCAGGTCAGGCAGCATCCAAGGAGCAGGAGAATCGACATTTCAGGAATTCCTGAAGAAGGGCTTATGCCTGAAACATCGATTCTCCTGCTCCTTGGATGCTGCCTGACCTGCTGCGCTTTTCCAGCAACACATTTTTCAGGTCTGATCTCCAGCATCAGCAGTCCTCACTTTCTCCCTAGAGAGTTGTGAAACTTGCACTCTTTGTTTCAAAGAGATTGAACAGGTAATTATAAACACAACAACAGGCCACTCTGTTAATGATGGGAAAACTCTTGGGAATGATAATCTGGGATTAAATTAGCTGTCACTTGCAAAATGCATGTTAATTAAGAAAAGCAAGCAGGGATCTAACAAGGGAAGTTGTGTTCAATTAATTTGATTCAATTTATGATGATGAAATTGTCAAGATAATGTGATTGAGGTAGTATAGGTGGTATTCTAAATGGCATTCACAATGTACTAGATAATAGATTATCTAACCACATTGAAGGTTATGGAATAAACGGAAGATGAATACCAAATTGGATGAGTGATAAGTACAGAGGGGTAATGGTAAATGGCTGCTTTTCAGACTGCAAGACGTTCCCAAGGGATTTGGATTAGGACCAATGTCTGATAAATATTAATATATTGGAGTATGTAGTCCACAGTTCTTAAATTTACAAATCCCAAGGGTTTGAAGTATTGTGGACTGTGAGGAATATTGATATGCATCAAGATGATATAGAGTCTGGTGGAATGTATGGGTATACTGCAGATGAAATTTAATGCAGAGCAATGTGAATATACACAGTTCAAAGAGGAAGAAAAAGCACTATAATAAAGGAAACAATTCCAACCATTGCGCAGGCACAGAGAACCTGTGGGAATCTTAGCAACTCATTGAAGGTGACAGGGCAGGTTGAGAGAATGCTAACTAAAGCACAAAAGATCTTTGCCTTTTTTAAGAGAGGCATAGAATACAAAAGTAAATAGGTTATTATGTATCTGAACTAGTGACTTATTATGTAAGCCACTAGTTCAGACTTAACTGAAATTTTGTATCTGATTCTGGATATATAGGAGGAATGGTTTTGAGAGAGTGCAGAAAATGTTTACAAGAACTGATCTGGAGATGAGGCTGCACTTGTGTGGAGGGATTGGAGAAAATGGGGGACAGTTTTCTATCCAGAACAGAATTTTGAGAGGCGATTTGTGCTTGAGCAGAGTAGGTAGGGTGAAACTGTTCCCACTGGCATAAGAGCTAAGAACCAGGAGAGACTGTGGAATCAGAAGACTCAGTGGTCAGGATCTGGAACGCAGTTGCTAAAGAATACGACGGAGGCAGCTTTAATAGCAGTTTCTGAAATAGAATTGGGTAAGCACCTGAAGATGAAATAAAATGGAGGGTCACTTTGAAATTGGTGGGGAGTGCTGAACTGGGTGAGCTGCTCTTGCAGACACCCTGCACCCACACGATGATGTCGAATAGCCTCGGCCTCTGCTGTTATCGTTCAATGACAGATATAGAAGCTTAAGGAAAGAAGACCTTCAGCCCCTGGAAATCTAAAGCCTCCGTTGCGACTATAAGTTGGATTGATATAGAAGGCTGCTGGGTGACAACTGGAGATTCCGTGATGTCCGGGGAAACCCTCTGAATTAAAATTTCTCTGACGTCAGACCCGTTCCACCGCGCCCCTGACGCTCTCTGATTGGCTACAGCGTCCATCCGTCAAACCTATTCTGGAATTCTGATTGGCCCGGGTGGTTAAGGTGGGCGGGGATGGAGGAGATAAAGGTACAAGTCCCTCAAAGACTCTCAGAAGAGAAGCAGCGTGTATCACCATGAGCTCGTCTGAGACAGTGAAATCCGGTAAGAGATCAGACTGAGCGCGTTGGCACTAGCACTGAGAGTAAGTCAGAGACTGTCACTTGAGACTATGCTGGTACTGAGACTATGTTGACTCTGTGGTTGTTACTGTGGCTGGCTCTGAGACTATGCTGGTACTGGGACTATGCTGGTACTGGGAATAGCTTGATACTGTGATTGGCTCTGGGACTATGCTGGCACTGGGACTATGCTGGCACTGGGACTATGCTGGCACTGGGACTATGCTGGCACTGAGACTAGATTGATACTGTGACTGGCTCTGAGGTAAGTTGGTACTGGGACTAAACTGGGACTGAGACTGTTACTGGGACTGAGACTCGACTGGCATTGGGACTGAGAGGGAGGCTCGCACTGAGACTGGAACAGGGACGGAGACTAGTCTGACACTGAAAGTGAGACAGAGACTTAACTAGACTAGGTCCAGTACTAAAACTGGAACTGAGATTGGGATGGGTTTGGCATAAAGTTGTCTGGGAGTGAGTCTGGCACTAGGGCTGGAACTGGGCTGAGCTGTGAAGATCAGGCTGGGACTGAGACACGCTGAGACTGGAACTGACATCGGTATGGAGGCTGGCTCTGCCTCTTCCACTGAGTTAGGGACTGATTCTGACACAGACTAGGTCTGAGATTGGCATTGACACATTGGCATTGAGATTACCAGCAGCTCTGACGCTGAAACTTGCTCGGAGGCAGCTCTGGCTGGAAGCTGTTTGATGTGTCAGTGCGGGGAGGGATGGACACTTTCAGACGCTGAGGCAGGTGCGGAGCTCAGCTGCTGAAAGTGAGAAACGCGTTGCGACCAGCCCGGGACTCTAACCTGACATCTCTCGGCGGGTAATGTGGAGAGCGAAACAGAAGAGTTGGACAGAAGCCTTGGTGAGAACTGCAAGGCATTACTGATGAAAGGTGACAGCCTCGAAACATGCAGCCTGTCCACAGACTGCGAATAATGTTAACTTTTATCGTTTTATTAGCCTCGGGACCAGCCCTTGTCTGTGAGGGCTTAACTATCCAGATTAGTTGACTGTTTCTGCCCAGATACCGCAAGGAGAACCTCTAATCGTTCACTCCCAGTTAAACTTGAGTTGTTCAAATGCGTTCTGGGGCGTGGTTGGCTGCAAAGCCACTGAATTCTTGTAACCATGAAAGCACTAGTATAGGACTGGAATCACGTGTAGCACAGACTGGGTAAAAATCCCTCACAGAAACCAGTGGGGTTTTATTTTTGGATCATCCCACAGCTTTCCTGCTCATTTTTCTGATGTCAGTCCACCAATTACCAGATTCATGACCCTCATTTTGGCAATCTGGTTACTGAGGAGGATTATCGGGAACGCTGCCTTTCGAACATGCAGCCCCTGATCACAAGAGGTTTTCTTACAATGTGATGGCCCTGACTGGATCCAGTTTAGAGTCCCCAAACTTTGGAGCAGGGTCCCTATTGAGATCAACATTGTCTTGGTGAAAGCAGCCTACTTGATTCAACTACAACGTTAAACATTCATCACTTGCCCAGTGACAGCAGTGTATACCATGTACATGATACAAAGCAGCAGTTAACTAAGGTTCCATCAAAACCTCTGCCCATACCTGCGAGGGGGAAGAAGGACAGTCGCATGGTTACAACACCACCTGCAAATGTCCCTCCAAGCCAGTCTCCAAGCTGAGTTGGAAATATATCACCTTTCCTTCACTGTGACTGTAACAAAATCCTCACACTCCCTTTCTAACAGGCAACCGATGTGGCCTCCTCTATATTGGGGAGACAGCTGCACCCAATGTGGCCTCCTCTATATTGGGGAGACAGGCCGCCTACTTGCAGAACGTTTCAGAGAACACCTCTGGGATACCCGGACCAACCAACCCAACCACCCCCTGGCTCAATACTTCAACTCCCCCTCCCACTCCACCAAGGACATGCAGGTCCTTGGACTCCTCCAT
>NC_057724.1:5851125-5854515 GCF_004010195.1 Chiloscyllium plagiosum
AGACCTCACTTTCTCCTTTCTAACAGGTATACCTACACCAGATGAAGGCAGCTCCTTAACATGGGTAATTATAAATGCTAGCCACACCAGTAACTCCTTTTACTGAGAGAGAATTATTCAAACACTATAATAAAACTAGCTGTATATAACCTGCATTTCTTCTAAACATTTAGTTCCTGAGCTGCCTGCTACAGGTGGCTTGAACACACTTTGATTGAGAGTTAAAGACTGTGTGTGAAGATCTGGAGGGTATTAATAAGGTCTTGTACTGAGTACTCATTCATGACGTGAGGAGAAAAGCCACTTAAAAACCTTATATAATCTGTGTGGAATTTACCAACAATAATCTGATTGGACGAGGTTGGCCTAGGCAGATAAAGTAAGGCTGGAAGGATTTACAATTCCTACCTCAATGGGGTAATCTTGGCCACTTCTTGGGATTTTAATCATAAAATCCCTACAGTGCAGAAGCAGGGCATTCAGCCCTTGAATTTGAAGAGTATCCCACCCAGATCCATTCCCCCCCCCATGTCCCAACTATATTCCCTGTTATCCTGCAATTTCTAATGACTAATCCAACTAATCTATAGAACCCTGGGCAATTTAGCATAGCTAATCTAGCTAACCTGCAGAGTTTTGGATTAGTATTAGTAACATTCAGGGCTTTGTGTCATGCTCTGTGCCTGGGGAAAAAAGGACATCATGGGTTTCTGTTGGTGTATTTTATGAATACTGAATATCATATCTGTCCAACATTATCTCCCACCAGAGACTACAACAGGAGTTTGGTTCTGGCAGTATCATTTTCTAGGATCTCAGGGCATATCCAACTGCTTTACAGTGACAATGACCAAAATCCCGAGTAGCTTAAGGGGCTTGACAGGGTAGATGTGAAGAGTTGTTTTTGCTTGTGGGAGAGTCTAGGGCCAGAGGGCATTATCTCAGAGGAAGGAGTTAGATATTTAAGATATGATGAAGAATTTCTTCTCTCAGAGCGTAGTGAACCATTCCTGCAAAGGGCAATGAAGGCTGGGTCATTAAGTATGTGCAAGGCTGAGACAGATTTTTAATTATTGGGGTATCACAGGTTATGGGGAAAAGGTAGGAAAGTGGAATTGAGGATTATCAAATTATCCATCATATCATCGGGAGAGCAGATTTGGTGGGCTGAATAGATTAGTGGTGCTGGAAAAGCACAGCAGGTCAGGCAGCATCCAAGGAGCAGGAAAATCAACGTTTCGGGCAAAAGCCCTTCATCAGGAGGGCTCCTTGGATGCTGCCTGACCTGCTGTGCTTTTCCTGCACCACTCTAATCTAGACTCTGATCTCTAGCATCTGTAGTCCTCACTTTCACCCTGGTGGGCTGAATGGCCTACTTCTGCTCTGTCTTATGGACAGCTGTGAGGTAATGAGGAATCACATTTTAAGCACGGTGGTTCAGTGGTTAGCATTACTGCCTCACAGCACCAGGGTCCCGACTGTCAGTGTGTAGTTTGCACATTCCCCGTGTCTGCATGGGTTTCCTCCGGGTGCTCCAGTTTCCTCCCACAATCCAAAGATGTGCAGGTCAGGTGAATTGGCCATGCTAAATTGCCCATAGTGTTACGTGCATTAGTCAGAGGGAAGTGGGTCTGGGTGGGTTACTCTTTGGAAGGTCGGTGTGGGCTTGTTGGGCCGAAGGGCCTGTTTACACACCGTAGGGAATCTAATCTAATCTAATGATGTTGGTTGAAGCCTATGTCTTTCCTGGGATATTTAGAAGACCTTCTTTGAAATAGAGCTTTGTAATCTTTAACCCCCACCCGAGAGGGCAAGACAGCATCTCAAAGACAATGCCTTTGAGAATAGAGCATCCCCTTGTAATGCAGTGACTGTCAGTGAGACAATTTGCTCATGTATCTGGAGCAGGACTTGAACCAATGAGGCAAGAGTGATGCTGTACCACAAATACTAACTTTTGTGTTTTTTTTAAAAGTTAGTTAGACAGGGGAATTGTTGAAAAGGCAGCATTTGATATATAACTGTAATGAATTGTGATAGGCAATGATGGTATATATGTAAATACAGAACCTACAAAGCACATTTGGATTGTTTTGTTGTTAGAAGGCACTGCCTTTCTTAATGCCAGTGTGAACATGTTACGGCTATAAGGTGTTTTTCCACAAAGAATCTTAATGAAATGCGATGTTTTTTTTAACAAAACCTTTAGTGTGGGATGAAGATGACTTTGATGCTGTCCTGAATGAATTCAATTCAGTCGTGGAGGACCTCTCCTACTCTGCAAACACTGGTGTTCAGTACAAGGAACACTTGAATCAAATGAAGAAGTTGGGTGCTACTAATGCTGCTGACAGTGGAATCGATGACTCGGAGAGTGAGTAATGCCGAGCTTATCTGAATATTCAACACACATGAGAGTCAGTGGGGCGGGGTAACAATTATATTCTGTGGCCACAATTCAGTTGTTTTTTTGTTTTAAAACCAGAAGGGGCAAAATAGCTTGAGCTTGATGTTGAAAAGCATTCTGGTCTAGGACATGCTTCTAGTGTGCTGTGGATTCCAGCTGACTAAATATCAACACCGAGGCAATCTTTACTTTGTATGGAAGAGTCATAGGTCACAGGAGATGCTTGTTTGAGGGGATCGAAAAGAAGATTGAAGTAGCCACATAACTGTCACTGTCAGTTTGGAAACATATTCTTTGGAGCTAAGCATCTGTAAAAAGATGTTTGAAGCTCATTGGGGAGTAAGGATTAGAAGGATTTGCTGGTGGGGTTGGATGAAAAAGCATGGGAGGAGACATGTGTGGAGCATCACATTGCTGTGCCAAGTGTCCTTTTTCTTTACTGTGCACTCCATATAATTCAATGTTAGCAGTTTTGGATACACATGCCATTTGAGGGAATGTAGATGTTGCTGGCAAAGCCAACATTTATTGCCTATCCCTAGTTGCACTGAGTGGTTATTGACTGATTTTTTTTTTTAATAACTGCAGGAATTCTAGATTCTTATGGAAGATTGGCAAGAGTCAACCAGATTGATATTGGACTGGAATCATGTAGAGGCCAGGCAGGATAATGACAGCAGGTTTTAAGAAGCTAGTGAATGAGATTTATTTTTTAACAATCCTACTGTTTCTTGATCACTTTTATTAATATCAGATTTGCTTGTCCAGATTTAAATTGCCATGATGGGATTATGCTAACGTTGGAATTTTTAATCCAGTCCCCTGGTCCACTAGCTGAAAATGTGTTGCTGGAAAAGCGCAGCAGGTTAGGCAGCATCCAAGGAGCAGGAGAATCGACATTTCGGGCATGAGCCCTTCTTCAGGGCTCCTGAAGAAGGGTTCATGCCTGAAATGTCGATTCTCCTGCTCCTTGGATGCTGCCT
>NC_057724.1:5854898-5888265 GCF_004010195.1 Chiloscyllium plagiosum
TGTAGGGATTCAATGATCCTATGTCCTCGACCAAGATTCAATCCCCCCACTGGCTGAGGTCTCTGCATCAAGGACTTTCCTTCTCAACCCCTCTTATTTTTCATTTCCAAAACACACTTTATTCATAAATAGTTTTGCAAATATACTTAGTCACAAATGCAGTTCAGTTCTGTACAGTAGCATATCAAGGCAATGAACAAACATTCGAATTTGACTCGATCTAAATAAATACCAAAGACATCTCTTATATATACAAGATTATATTTACATGCATTTGAGGCACCAGGTGGGTCCGATAACTGAAGGAACCCCCATTTACCTTCAGAAAAAACTCTTCAGACAGTGGTCTTTCCCCACTGTTTCTTGGCAGGAGTGCTCCAAGCTTTAGTACATACCTCAGCATGTAGTCCTGGACCTTGGAGTGTGCCAGTCGGTCAAGGTCATCTCTATGTTCTGGAAGACCAACATGTTTTGGGCAGATTAACGAGTGTCTTTCACCGGGATGATAGTCGTCCAGGTGCAGTTGATGTTTGTCTCTGTGTGAATCCCAATGAACCGACTGGAGAGCAGAGTTCCGCATCGTGGAGCGGCTTGGGCTGAATCTCGACAAAACCCATTCCATCTTCCTCCAGACTGCCTTTGCAAAGGCCCATTCCAGCAGTAGGTGTGTGACATCTCAACCCTCCTACAGCTGCTTTGAGGGTAGCATGCGGTGGCACAGAGAATGAGTGTAAAGTATCTCCCAGGTAGTTTCTTTCTCACCCCCAGCCAAGCAATGTCTTGGTGCTTGTTGAAAAGTTCTGGCAATGAGGCATTCTGCCAAATGACTTTGATAGTCTGCTCAGGGAATAACCTGGCAGGATCCACCCTCACCTTTTTGCTCAGGATTTCAAAGTCTATGTGCTGGTCACTTCCTGATGGACCTATAGTCAATGGTGTTTTTCTTTGTAAATGTCTCGATAAAGTGGAGGCAATATGGAACGGTCCAACTACTTGTTGCACTCTGCAGCAACAAGGACAGTCCCATCCTTTGTAACACCAGGGACAGGTAGAACCCTTATATGTAGAGACACTTGTGTTTGCGGGTCTATGCACAGCTTGATCCAGCCACACACAAAGATGGCCAGCAGAATGAGAGCGACATTGGGTATGTTTTCACTCCCTCTTTATCCAGAGTTTTGCACATGCTGTCCCTGTGGAAATGGTCCATCTTAGGCCTCCAGATGAAGTGGAAGGTGGCTCAGGTCACTGCATCAGAGCGGCTTCGGAGAATGGTCCTTCCTCTTTCGGAAGTATGGTGACCCCCAGGTTAAATGACCAGAAGTTGTCTCTCTAATGAGAGATCAGCCCTATGATCTAGACCACGGCATTTGACTTGGCTGCAGGAATTTAAATTAGCTTAAATCTTTTTTGTTTGTGGTTTTTATTCTGGGAAATATTGCCTTTTATTTATTGCAGTCCAACGCAACTAAGCACTTTGAAGATATTACTGAGGTAATAGTTCCTAAAATGTACATTAATGGTGTTTATTCATTCAGATAGGATTAGGTTTCTATTTGTGTTAAAATTTACACCCTGCCATTGGGTTGAGATAGACATTTACACTAACCCTGTTATGAGCTCCAATCTGTCTCAATATTTTCTGTCCATTGAAACCTTAATCTCTTATGACAGAAAATAATATTTTTATCACAATGGGTTTTATACAATAGCACCCATACCTTTTGAAGCTTCACAAATGTGATTGCCGTGTTGCATAAAGCAATGCCTCATCTGCGTACTCCAGTGGATATAAAAGATTTCACAGCAGTTTTCAAAGAATAACAGAATGGTTTTCCCTGGCCTTCTGGCCAATGCTTATCCTTCAACCACTTTCTCTAAAAACAAAATAAACACTGAAAATGCTGGAGAAAGTCAGCAGGTCTACCAGCATCAGTGAGGAGAGAGAAACAGAGTTAATGTTTTGTCATACGACTTCTTCAGAATAGTTCTCAAGAACTGGACAGTTTCCATGCAGCTGTATGACTCTATAACAGCCAGACAAGATTCAAAACGTTAACTCTGTTTATCTTTCTGCTAATGCTGCCAGACCTGCTGAGTTTTATCAGCATTCTGTTTGTTTCATGTTTTCAGCATCCACAGTGTTTTGCTTTCTCCAAAACAGAGTCTCTGCTCATTATCATGTAGGTCCCTATGAGAGCTTGCTCTGTGTAAATTGACGTCTGCATGTCTCAACCTACAACAAGGACTACCATGAGTATTTCATTAGTGCAAAGTGTTTTTGAGTATCCTGAGGTAGTGAACGTTGCTAAGATAAAACAAGTCATTTTTCTTGGGATTCATTTTGATAGTGATAACATGACTTAGGGTGTTGAAGTAACCCATCCCATGTCACTGTCTCTCTCAGTTGAGAGAAGCCCAGAAATTTTCCTTCCATGCATGGGAGTGTCGTTTGCTGATAAACCTCCAATTGAACTAGCTGGATGAAGAATGTACTCACTATTCCAATCATGTGGGTGCAACTGTGATTTTCCCAATCATGAAAGAATTGACAGAATTGGGTGCAACTTTGGTTTTATATTTCACTCCTCATTGAACTTACTGTATTAAACAAAAACCCATCTAAACTCAAGGGTTTTCCTTCAATAAGTCGACAATAAAATTACCCTTTGAATATGGAAGCTTTTGTTTATTGCTGTGGTTCTGTTCGCCGAGCTGGAAATTTTTGTTGCAAACGTTTCGTCCCCTGTCTAGGTGACATCCTCAGTGCTTGGGAGCCTCCTGTGAAGCGCTTCTGTGGTGTTTCCTCCGGCATTTATAGTGGTCTGTCCCTGCCGCTTCCGGTTGTCAGTTTCAGCTGTCCGCTGTAATGGCCGGTATATTGGGTCCAGGTCGATGTGTTTGTTGATGGAGTTTGTGGATGAATGCCATGCCTCTAGGAATTCCCTGGCTGTTCTTTGTTTGGCTTGCCCTATAATGGTAGGATAGCCACGAAACGACACGACCAGGTATCCTTAGTAGCCACACACGCAGACGACAAGCAACATGAATTTGACTGGGACAACACTACCATTATAGGGCAAGCCAAACAAAGAACAGCCAGGGAATTCCTAGAAGCATGGCACTAATCCACAAACTCCATCAACAAACACATAGAACTGGACCCAATATACCTGCCACTACAGCGGATAGCTGAAACTGACAACCGGAAGCGGCAGGGACAGGCCACTATAAATGCCGGAGGAAACACCACAGAAGCGCTTCACAGGAGGCTCCCAAGCACTGAGGATGTCACCTAGACAGGGGATGAAACGTTTGCAACAAAAATTTCCAGCTTGGCGAACAGAACCACAACAACGAGCACCCGAGCTACAAATCTTCACCCAAATTTTGTTTATTGCCCTACCCTTTCACTGCACCAGTCTATCTGAACCCATCTGATTATCTTTGGACTCTACTTGCGATGTGCAACCTGCCTAATGTTTAACAATCTTCTGCATTTCTAAAGACAATTTGCCAACTTGATCGGAAATCGGATTGGAAAATGTACACTTTGATTTGTCAGGGATGAATGCCAGATCCTTGGTGTCATCTGCCTGAACTAAACCGCCATGACAAAGCAATTCCTAAGCGCGGTGTTTAGTTTCTCTTCCTCTCCTGGAAAAGGGGGAAAGCCACATGTAATTTTTGGCTGACTTCAGAGTGCTTCTTTGCAGTATCACTTCATGTAAATGGTCACAGTTCATTAGTCAAGAATGAGTCATTTACACTTTAATTCTAGTCATGCAAGATACTGCTTATAAGACCTCAAGATATCTCAAAGCACTTCACAGCCAATACTGTTTGTAATTTGGGGAACCAAATTAATTAATGGTGCACACAGCAAGATCCATTACTACCAATACAGTGTATCACTGCTTAATGTTTTCTGAGTAGGATTGGGAGCAAATATCTTGAGTTGAAAGTTTCAGAATGCGCAGAGTAAAGACAAACCTCTCACTCTGGATCTTTCACAGAACAGATTCCACTAGGTCTGATGTGTGAAGTGAAAGCTGGCCTCTGATGTCTGTAATTTGTCTAAAATGATTTCAGGCAAACAGCAGATCAAAGCAATGCTCTCAGATGTCTAATTTTATTACTGACAGGTACAGGCTCATCTTCTGCGAGCAGTTTGAACTGTAGTATTGAAAAACTGAACTCTGTGGAAACAACTTCATCCAAAGGTAAGAAGTAAATAATTTGTATTTCTAATTTTTTTGCTCTTGGCATTTCTGCCAGGGTAGCAGCAATGTCCAGATACCTGTGAAGATCAGGAACTTTCAGTCCAGGCTCATGACTGATACTGTGTTTCATCCCCCGAGTCACTCCAAACTACAATTGTACATTTGCTGGCACGCTCTTTCAGTCATTGTGATGTTACTTACAGTTGTGGAGGGAATTCCCCAGCCTCGGGATATGGGTTGAGCAGATTTAGTGTATAAAGTAATATGAAATTCATGCCTTTGCAGTGCCTTGGGTTCAAGATCCATATCTTTGTAACAATATTTCTCTCCTTCACTGCCGCCCGCACCCCCACCACCACCAACCAGTCTTTTTCATTCAGCAGTGGATTTACATATCTATGATGTATATCCTTATTTTCCATCTCAGCTGATTTTTTTTTTCTTATTTTCCCTACCTGCTTCACAAAAGAGCTTCTCTCTCTTCTCATGTCCATATTTTTCATCTTCAAAGTTCCCACCTCTTCCTCATTTCTTATTATTCGAAGATGAAACAGGATCTCACTTGTTTCTGTTTTCATTTCCTTTTACCTTCATTGTGGAGGTAGCAATGGAGAGTAACTCAATCTATCATACCCCTTTATAAAATACCAGCCCTATTATCGATCACCCTTATTCTTGTCCATCCGCTTTGCATCTTGGACTATATGATGTGTCCTGTTAGTACTGATCATTACATCAGAAGCATGCCTATATTGGACCTTTACAGTGGGCTTCGTAAAATAGGGCTAGGCTATTAAGAGTCGCTAGTCAGCTTGAGATTGCCAAGCATTGACGAGAGAAATGATTGAGTCCAAAGTGTTTGAAGGTCTACATGCATGTTTTGTACTGCTTAGTGATAGTGGTGGGGTGGTGTGAAGGAGTAAGTTGGTTACATTTGTCATTCCCTTTCTGAATTGTCAAATCAATTTTGACCATTATTTTACAAGTATGATTGTGAGATATCTTGGTACAGAATGAGAGATTAATAAACCAGGATTAAACTTTTGGTACAATGATTAAGTTTGAAAATAGCAGATGAGTGATCAACTTTAGATTTGAGACCAATTGGTTCGGAGATCTACTTGGTCTGATTGCTACCCAGTAAGCCAATCTTAGGGATCTTATTAGTTCAGTTCCAGGTTATGGGATATTCCAGTACTGGAAACAGACCTTTCAAAGGGATGCCAGGGATATTATAGCATTATGTTCACACATTCATCCAGATACAAATTTTATTAGTTACTGAATCAATGAACTCCACCTCAGTCCTGTTCCAGTTTCCTCCTCATCCCTCCTGCAGAGACCAGCTCCTGCCAACAGTTGGCTGTAAGTAATTTCCAGTATCCCATTCATGCCAGAGCTTTAACAGTGAGTTAGGCTTTTAGTGTTACAGGTATCAAAGCTGAATTTGACCTTGACCACGGATTGCTTGTCACTGTAGGGGTAAAGCTAATCAGAACTGAAATCCTGACAATGCTCATTCACTACAGGGGATGTGCCAACTGTGTTAAATCATACCACAACCTTGGCTGAGATCATTCCCTCAGTGCAATTCTTCTCAATACAGTCTGTCTAGTTTAATGTTGTCACATTTATTATTAAGAATTTGTATTACAATATTTCTGGGCAGGTTAATTTGAAAATATCTACAGATAATGAACTGAGGCCTCCTATAGAAAAGGCAAGGAAATAGAATGTGGCTGTTAAGGATTCAGATAAATTATTCAATTGAGCCCAAACATGGCAAATTATAATCTGAGAAATGTAAAATTCCAATAATGAGTAAAATAAAATGTTGGGTATTGGTATACAAACAAGTAATGGAGACATGGAAAAGGATGTAGAAAAAATTCCTTCAAAGTAAGCTTGTCAATATAGTATAGCAAAACAAATATACAGGCAGGAGAGAGTACTCAGAGTTGATGGCAAGTCTTTAACAGTTAAAGGACACTGTGTGCTTTAATAATGCCGTCAACTTTACTCATTAACATCCCTTAAGGAGTGTGAAGACCAGCATCAAGACTGATCCAAAGGACTGGTTTTGTGAAAAGCAGGGATTAGCGGATGATTTCATAAAGCTGTTTAAAAATTTATGGGTGATCAGATGGAGTATGTAGAAACTGACTATTTCCAATGGGGGTAATGAATAAGTGACCAAACTATTCAATTAGATACAAGAGATTTATCATTGAGCAGAAAATACACTTTTGTAGTTTGTGAATGAAACTGCTGCTAATCACAGTGCTCTCTCTCAAAAGTATAGAATGAGGCTGGGATCAAACTTAGCTGTGATGTTGCTGCACACACATGATATTTAATGTCTTTGATCATTCGCAATTACTATTCATTTGCAAAAATGATTGCTAGTATCCATGGACATATTTCAAATGAGGAATCACTGTAAATTGGAGGCTTTTAGCCTTCGAATTTGCTATTTCCTTGGAAATTCCTTGGAGCTGCTGCAACTTTGCAGGAAAGGGCGGATAATCCAAATGTATACCTTTTGAATTTATGAAAGGCCAGTGAGTCCATGAGTAAGACACTTATAGACATTTGAATAAAACTCTGTACATTTGGGATTTATTTAACTGGGACTGATCTCCCTGGGGACTAAGAGGACAAGGAAGTAGAGTTTGCATGTTATGCCTGAGGACATTACCCTCTGCGGCTCTCAGAGGTCTTGGAACCTCTCAGACAAGGTCAAATCAGAGTGGTCACTGTGCGTGGGTGGAAATACTTGCCACATAGTGAGTTCAAAATGACAGTTACAGGCTGGGCTTTATTTATATACTGGTCCAAAGGCAGGACCCTAAGGTATATATAATTCTGAAATAGCCATTGAAATTGCAACTTTCTACTAATGGATGAGGCAAATAGAGTAACATGTGGGAAAATATGAAATTGTCCATTTTGTCAGAGAGAAGAGAAAAGAAGCATTTTATTTATCTGGTGAGATATAGTAGAACTGAGATGCAGAAGGATCTGGGTGTCCTCGTTTATGAGCTGCAAGTGGCTACTATGCAGCCACAGCAAGTGGTTACCAAAGTAAGTAGAATATTATTAATCGGGAGAAGAATTAAATACAGGAGTAGGGAAGTAAGGCTTCAATTCTATAGGGCACTGATGAGACTGCATCAAGAATACTGTGTACAGTATTGGTCAGGGAAAGTTGCAAATACATTCAAAGTAGTTCAGAGAAGGTTTACCAGACTAATGTCTGGAATGAGCAGGTTGGTTAATGATGCAAGATTGGACAGAATCTGTTTCTAGCCACTGCAGTTAGAAGAATAAAAAGTGACTTGATTGAAATGCATAAGATCCTGAGGGGTCTTGACAGAGTAGATATGGGAAGAATATTACTTTTTGTGGGAAAATCCAGAACTAGGGGGTCACTATTTAATGCTGAGTCAATTTCTTTTTTTCCAACAGAGGGTCACTTTGTTGGAACACTCTTGATGAAAAGGAGGCAGAATATTTGAATATATTTTCAGGCAGAGGTGAATAGATCCTTGTCAAGCAAGTGGGGGAAAGGTTATCAGAGATACATGGAAATGTGGACTTTTTTTATTCACTTGGGGAACTGGCTGACCAGCATTTATTGCTCACCTCTCATTGCTCTGGAGAAGGATTGAAGGTTACGGTCAGATTAGTCACAATCTTATTAAACTGTAGAAAGGTATGAGAGCCAATGGTCTTCTCCTGCTCCATATATATATTCGTAAAGACAATATGCCTAATGATGCTGGTGGGTTAGTATGGTCCTGGGAATTGGGCTGAATATCCTCTTACTGCTGTTGCTATTTTTGACTATTTTCACCATGTACATTAAATACTTTGATTTTGTTCTCTCCCTTAAGCCAAACTTGGAGACACGAGGGATCTGGAGGATTTTATCGCGGACCTTGACCAAACTTTGGCAGGTACATAATGTTTGTCAGGAGATCTCTAGAGAATTGTCTTTCAAATCCGCACTGCAGGTAAAGAAGCATTTTCTAAGTAAGCAATAGGCAATCATTTTCAGACTGAGATGCTGTCGCCTCCCATTCGTATTTTCAGCTGCCCAACTGATTATTCAGTTACTCTCCAATTTGGACACGTTATCTTGTTGCAACACATGACTGATTTTTAAGTTAGCAAACCAGCCTTGTATTTGGGACTATGTCACAAGTTTTGCTTGTCAACAGCATGGTTCAGTGATTGGCACTGGTGCCTCACAGTATCAGGGACCCAATTTGATTCCAGACTCAGCCAACTGTCTGTGTGGAGTTTGCATGCTCCCCTCCTGTGTCTGTGTGGGTTTCCTCCGGGTGTTCTGGTTTCCTCCCACAGCCCAAAGATGTGCAGGTTAGGTGGATTGACCACGCTAAATTGCCCATAATATCCAGAGATGTGCAGGCTAGGGAATGCAAGGATAGAGGATCGGTCTGCGTTGGATGCTTTTCAGAGGATCAGTGTGGATTCGATCGGCCAAATGGCCTGCTTGCACACCATAGGGATTCTATGATTCAATGCAGTTCAGCTCCAATCAAAAGCAGTGACTCCTGACTCATTGTATCATAGAGTCATAGATTCAAAGCATAGAGACCCTTCAGCCCATTGAGTCTGTACTGACCTACAATAATCCTACTTTCCAGCACTTGGCCACAGCCTTGAACATTATGCCATTCATATACGAACAATTGTAAGAATTGCATGGTAATGGAGAACAAAGTAGCTGATTTCCAAATTAAGACCCATCCATGGAGCCATGATGTTCATAGTTGTCAGAAGCCAATTTTCACATCCCCAGGAAAAGAGCAACAAAGTGACTATCCAGCCACCAATGATGTCTCCTTGATCACAATATTCAGATTGCGACAATCCTCTGACAATTGCAGATTGTAATTCACCAGGCAGTCTCAAATAACCAATTCACAGAAAGATTTAAGCAACATTTCAGGCTAGGCAGGCAATCCACAGGAAACCAATGTGTTGCATTACCCTCCTGAAAAATGAAAAACAACTCTTTTTTTGCTGATCACCAATATTTAACTTTATCAAGCTTCCCACAAATTGTTCTGGACTTTAACAAACTGGACTCAGCCCTTCAGAACCGCCACTGCAAGTTTAGTTAACCTTACATCCCATAGCATCTTTATCTCAGCTACAAATTAAAATACTTTTCAACAGGTAAATAATCCTATTTGTTTTCTTGGAATAAAAAGAAATGAACATTTCTAAGCAACCAAAGGGCACTTAAAACATTTTAGTTAAAACCTCTGGCCAACTAAGTCTTTTTTAAAAGTGAGGTCAGTTTGCAATTCAGGAAACCTCCGCGACCAATTTGCACACAGCAAGCTGCTATAAACAGCACTGTGATTAATAATGAGATAATCTGTTTTAGTGATGTTGATTTAAGAGATAAAGCCTCATTCGTGATGAAGGGCTTTTGCCGTAAACGTCTATTTTCCTGCTCCTCGGATGCTGCCTGACCTGCTGACCTTTTCCAGCACCACTCTGACCTGGACTAAGAGATAAATGTTGATCAGGACCCTGGGGAGAAATCTCCTCCTTTTCTCTGCCATGGCACTGTGGAGTGAAGAGCTCTGAACTCAGGAGTTCTTTCTGGTGTGCAGGTCAATCAACCAATCTTATCACGGTTTGTGGACAGCTGATAGCCCTGTTTTCGGTATTATAAATCTGATTACACTTCAAATATTCAATGGCCTGAAAACACTCTGGCACCTATGGTTGTGAAAGGTGCTACAAAAATGTAAGTCCTTGTTTCGGACATGAACTCTAGTTTGCAGGCACAATAATGGACGATCTGGGTTCTATTCTCACTAGCACTCCCTCCTTCCCCTCCCTCAGATTCTAAGGCATTCAACTGCAAATGCTGATCAAGATAACAAAACCCTCAAGCTGTGGCTTTGAATACTTTCACTAATTTGCTATTAAAAATCATGAGTTTAGGCGATCACCTTAATTACCTGTGGGGGTTTGAAGATGCTGCACAACTG
This sequence comes from Chiloscyllium plagiosum, assembly GCF_004010195.1. Lineage (NCBI taxonomy): Eukaryota > Metazoa > Chordata > Chondrichthyes > Orectolobiformes > Hemiscylliidae > Chiloscyllium > Chiloscyllium plagiosum. The sequence goes on from NC_057724.1 coordinate 5,865,160, forward strand.
CTCATTATCTCACAGTCTCATCATATGCATGCATGAAAGTATTAGGTGGGGTTGCAACTATTTTGACTTATTTAACCTGATATGATGAAATCCTGCCTTACAACATCATTCTGAAGACACAAACAGCCTTTTAGACTGGAATTGTAATGTAGCCTTGCAAGGGCTGTGTACATGTTTTCAAACGCTACTGTCATTTTTGATATCAATTACATTTTCACATTGCAATTAACCAATATAGCCTGCAATGAGCTGCCTTCACCTCTGAGTTTTTGCTTGTTCTGCTGCAACGTGCAAAGTTTTTTTTTCCTTGTTACAGAGATGATGTAAGTAAGAGATGAACCAACCAGCTCCTGCTTCACAAGAAATCACAATGCGTGAAGAGGTCTTGCTGACCAGATGCTGCCTTGGACATGCTTGGCCTCACATGCTTCAACACTCGCTTGCAAAGTTGACAGAAATCGAGCTAGCGGAACTATTTATAGGACGTCACTGCCTTTTGCAGGCAACCGAGCTGTACAGGAAGGAGGTTGCATTGCAAATCGATTCAATTGTTTATGTCGTTGCAAATTTCCTGTCAGTCATCTTGAAAGCAACATAAGTTCAATAGCACACTGGAGGCAACCAGCAATCTTAACATCATCTGATTCCTGCTTCAAATCTGGAGACCTGTCTACTTGTATATTTTGTAAATTTTAAATATTTATCTATTTGGAACAAATAAAATATTTTAACTCTCTATATTTTGTCTTCTGATTGAATTCTTCCCTAAACACTGTCAGTGTTTCCAAAACTTTGTTCCCCACTGTGACCTCATTTTGAGGTTTCAAAGTTATTGTGACCCCCTGAATGGGAATTGTGGGAGCAAAAGATGTCCTGCATAAGTGGGGGACTCGATATTTTGGGGCCTCAGCACAATCTAGGCTAACAACATGGTATGAGAGATTGCACCACCATTCTGAGGTAGCATCTTTCACATGAAGTGTTAAAACGAGACTCTGTTTGTACGCAGGCAGAGATTGGACACTATCCTAAGTATCACTTGAAGAGGGATTCTCTCACTTTGTTAACCAACACCTATCCCTCAACAACAATGCAAACATTGTACCCGATAAGTCAGTTGCATATGTGGGATCTTGATATGCTTGAGCTAGATGTTGCATTTTTTTAATGAAATAACCATGACTGCAGTTAGCTTTGCTATGGGCATCACTGGCTAGACCAGCATTCATTGCCCATACTGAAGGAAGATGGTGGTAAGCTGCTTTCTTAAACTGTTGCAGTCCATGTACTTTAGGTAGACCCACCATGGTGTTAGGAAGGGAGTTCCAGGATGTTGGCACAGCTACTATGAAGGAACAGGCTATGTGGCTTGGAGGGGAAATGCCACTTGGTGGTGTTCCCATGTATCTGCTGCCCTTGTCTTTTTAGGGGTAGCATGGTGTCTCAGTGGTTAGCACTATTGCCTCACAGCACCAGGGACCCAGGTTTGATTTCATCCTCAGGTGATCATTTCTGTGGAGTTTGCACATTCTCCCCATGTCTGTATGGGTTTCCTTTGGGTGCCCTGGTTTCCTCCACACTCCAAAGATGTGCAGGTTAGGTGGATTGGACTTGCTAAATTGTTTCATAGTGTCCAAGGATGTGCAGGCTAGGTGGGTTAGTCATGGGAAATACAGGGTTATGGGGATAGGGTGAAGTGTGGGTCTGGATAGGATGCCCTTTTGAATGGGTGGTATGGGCTGAATGACCGCTTTTCAACCTGTAGGGATTCTGTATGATTCTAGATAGTAGGGATTGTGAGCTTAGAAAGTGCAGCGTGCAGAGCCTTTGTGAGTTGTTGCAGTGCCTCTTGTGAATGGTACACACAGCTGTCGCAATGCATTGGTGGTGAAGGGAGTGATTATTGAAGATGAAGGATGGTGTGCCAATCAATCAGGTTGCTTTGGTCTGATGATATCACGCTCTTAAATTTTGGAGCTGCATTCATCCAGGCATGCAGAGAGTATTCCATCACATTCCAAAACCATGACTTTTATATATTGGACAGACTTTGAGGAGTCTGGAGATGATGCACTGCAGGATTCCTTGCCTCTGATCTGCTCTTGAAATATTATTTCATACATATCAACCCAAGCTGAAATGTTGTACGGGACCTATTACACTTAACGATGGACTGCTCAATATCTGAAGCATCACAAATGGTGATAAACATAGTACAATCCAAAGATATGCAGGTTACATGCATTGACCATGCTAAATTGCCCATAGTGTTCAGGGATGTATAGACTAGGTGCATTAGTCAGTGGACATGTAGAGCAATAAGTAGCGGTAATGGGTGTGGGAGGGATACTCTTCAGAGTGTGGGTGTGGACTTGTTGGGTCAAATGGCCTTTTCCACACTGTAGGGATTCTATGATTCTATGAATCCGATGTACAATGTGTCACTGATGAAGCAACTATAGGTGGTTAAGCCCAGGACCTGCTGAAGGATTCCTGCAGAGATCTGAAATGGTTGACCATAACCATTTTCCTTTGTGCCAGGACTTGGGCCATATTTGAGGTACTGTATACAGTTCTGGTTACCCTACTATAGAAAGTTTTTCTTAAAATTATAAAGCATTCAGAAAAGATTTACTGGGATGCTACCTGTCCTGAAGGTTTACATTGTAAGGCGAGGTTGAATAGGCTGGAAAGTGTTCCCTTGTGCATAGGCCTCTGAGGGGTGGCCTTATAGAAACCTATAAAATCATGAGGGGCATAGCTAAATTAATAGCCAATAGCTTTTCCACATGGTAGGGGAGTCTAAAACTAGAGGGCATAGGTTTGAGGTGAGAGGGGAGAGATACAAAAGGATCCATCGTGGCAATTTTTTCACATAGAAGCTGGTGAGTGTCTGGAATGGGCTGCCAGAGGTGATGGTAGAAGCGAGTACAATTTCTTCATTTAAGAAACATTTAGACAAGTACTTTGATGGAATAGATATGGAGTGATATGGACCCAACAGATGCAAATGGGAGAAAGTTTAATTGTGAAAGCTGGGCAGTATGGACAAGTTGGGCCAAGGCGTTGTAAACCTCAATGATAATATGACTCCAATTGGCAGAGAGTTTTCCCTCTGAACCTGTTGACTCCAGTTTTATGGAGTTGCTTGATACTACAGTCTGTCAAATGCTGCTGTGATGTCAAAGGAGTCACACTCTTCCCATTTTGAATTTTGCTCTTTTACCTGTGTTTGGAACAAGGCAGAGGTCAGAAGCTCAGTGGCCCTTAGCCAAATTCAAACTAAGTATCAGTGAGCAGGGTATTGTTGAGTAAGTGCTGTTTGGGTTAAGGGCACAGGCACTTGTGAAGCACAAGTCTTCAGTACTATTGCTGGAATATTATTGGGCATATACCCTTTGCAACATCCAGTGCCATCAGCTGTTTCTTGGTATAGGGTAAACTAAATTGAATTGACTGAAGTTTAGCATCTGTTTAATAATCTGACTTCAGGAGCAGATCGAGAGGGATCAATCACTTGGCAATTCCGGCTGAAGGTGGACAGAAGTACTTCAGACTTGAATTTTGTCCTGATGTCGTCGGCACCACCCCACCATTGTTATTTGTGGAATCGACCATCACCATTTATGGCAGGATTGCAGAGTTTAACTCTGATCCATTGATAGTGTGATCACTCAGATCTATCTACTGCACACTGTTTATGTTGTTTAGCACATAGGTAGTCCTGTGGTGCTGCTCCTGGCATGCCCTCCTGCATTCTTATTTGAGCCAGAATAAGAATGCAGGAGGTAATGGTTTGGGGTAATGATAGAGTTGGGAAAATGGCATAAGGTTGCAGATTATGGTTGAATATAGTCCTGTTCCTGCTGATGGCCCACTGTACCCACTGTACAGTCTTGAGGTTGCTAGGTCTGTTGAATATCTTTCTCATTTCACACAGTGGTATTGCCACATAACCTGATGAAGGATATCTTCAATGTGTGGATAGGACTTTATCTCCACAAGGACCATACAATTGTCATTCTTATCAATTTGTTGGGCTTTTTGTTTAATTAATCCAGTGACCATACCAAAATGCTGCTGCCCTGCCAAGTCTTCATAAATATCTCAAAGTATCTTTGATTTTATTCTATTTTGATGACAGAATAACGCTTGTTTAATTTTTGAAGTTCGTTCTGACAGCAGGGAACCTTGTCAGCTCTCTGCATATGTCCATATGTTTATGAACACAATCTTGATATTGACAATGGCTGTCCTGAGGTCTGTGTTGCTGCTTGCTGAGGCTCATAGTGAATGGAATAAGCTTAGAAAACATTCTCTCTTCACTCTCGATCAGTGTCTGCAGCATGAGCTTGTTCATAGCCCGTGGGGAAGCAGAGTTCTGACAAAGGGACTCACTTCTCCATACTAAATGACTTGCCGCTCTGTCGATAAAAAAATCACGGCTTTTAAACTAAATGCCTTTGTAATACTCGTTGGAATCAGGCATTTATGCAATTGAACTGTGAGGATGAATCATTTTTCAAGTGTAAATTAGCACAGTGTTCCTGTTGCTTCTGAAAATATTGCACCAGAACATTCTTGGCTGGAATACAAATTAAGATTCCTTTCATAATTTGTTTTCAATTTGCCAAGTCTGTGTTCAGAAACAATGGCATGCACATCACATGACCATTCATGCCTCCCATTGTGAATGTTCGCTTCACACCTTGTCAAAGATGTCATTAAAGGCATGAAGGGAGGCGAGGTCGTAGGATTGCAAGAGGCAGGGCCACTAAAGATTAGGTGGAGACAGTTTGTCTAAACAGGCAGACAGCCACAAGATTGCTGACATTCCTTAGTTACTCTGGGGTCCTGATTTGTGAAAAGGAACCTGGAGTTAGAAATACATTAAATCATCTAGAGGTGATTGACTGAATGCTGCAGAGGTTGGAGTGAGGTTCCTTTTAAATCATTCCCCACTCACCTTAAATCTATGCCCTCTAGTTTGAGATTTCAGGAAAAAGATCTTGACTATTCACCTTATCTATGTGCCTCATGATTTTAAGGTCACCCCTCAGCCTCTTACACTCCTGGGGAAAAAGCCCCAGTTTATCCGGCCGATCCTTATAACTCAAACCTTTCAGTTTCGGTAACGTTCTTGTAAATCGTTTTTGTACCCTTTCCAGTTTAATAACAATGTTCTTACAGCAGAGTGACCAGAATTGTACACAATACTCCAAATGTGGTCTTACTCATGTCTTGTACAACTGTAACATGATGTCCTCTACTCAATGATCTGACAGATGAAGGCAGGTCTGCCAAATATCTTCTTCGCCATCCTATGAAGTATATACCTGCACCTCTGGGTCTATCTGTTTGACAACACTTTCCATAAACTGGCCATTAACTGTGTAAGTCTTACCAAAATGCAACACCTTGCATTTACCTAGAGTACACTTTACCTACCATTCCTCAGCCCATTGGCCCAGTTGATCAAGATCCCATTGTACTCTTAGATAACCTTCTTCACAGTCCACTATACCACCAATTTTGGTGTCCTTTGCAAACTTACTAACCATGTCTTCTATATTCTCATCCAAATTATTTATATAAATGAAGAACAAAAGTGAACCCAGCACCAATCCTTGCGGCACACCACAGGTCACAGGCCTCCAATTTAAAATACATCCCTCTACTACCACCACCCTCTGTCTCCGTCAAGGCAATTTCACATCCAATTGGCTCGCTGTCCCTGGATTCCATGTGATCTAACCTTACACATCATTCTGTCCTGCGGAACTGTCAAAGACCTTGCTAAAGTTCATAATAACAATGTCTGCGGCATTGCCCTCATCTATCTTCTTAGTTACCTCTTCAAAAAACTCAATCAAGTTTGTGAGACAGAATTTCCTGCACATAAAGCCAAGTTGACTACCCCAATCATTCTTTGCCCTTCTAAATGCATGTACATCCTCTCTCTCAGAATCCCACCCACCAACTTACCTACCACTGACATCATGCTCACCAGCACATAGTTCCCTGGCTTTTGCTTACAGCTCTTCTTAAATAATGGCACCATATTAGCCACCCTCCAGTCTTCTGGCACCTTACCATAGCTGTTGATGATACAAATATTTCTGCTTTTCAAGACATCACTGTTTACTTCCACGAGTTCCCTAGCTTCCATGTCTTTCTCCACTGTAAATACTGATGCATTATGTTCTTTTGCTGGCCACCACCTGTGGCCACATGCATAGATTGCCTTTTTTTTTAGTTGGGGGTCCTATTTTCTCCCTAGTTACTCTTTTGCCCTTAATATACTTGTAGAATCTCTTTGAATTCTCATTTTCCTTGTCTGCCAAAACTATCTTTCCCCTTTTTGCCCTCCTGATTCCCCTCTTAAGTGTATCCCTCTAATTCCTATACTCCTCACAAGATTCATTTGATCCAGCTGCCTATACCTGACAAGCAGGTCTCCTTCTTTTCTTGATCAGAGCCTCAATAGCTCTGATCATCCATGTTCCCTATTCCTTCCAGCCTTGTCCTTCACACTAACAGGAGCGCGCTGTCCCTGAACTCTCATTATCCCACTTTTGAAAGCCTCCTAGTTGCCAGATGTCTCTTTAACTACAAATAGCCTCCCCCAACGAACTTTTCAAAGTTTCGGTCTAATTCCATCAAAATTGGCCTTGCCCCATTTTCGAACATTAACTTGTGTACCAGACCTATCCTTTTCCATAATAACTTTACACCTAATAAAATTATGGTCACTTGTCCCAAAGTGCTCCCCCACTAACACCTCAGTCACTTGCCCCTGCCTTATTTCTCAAGACAAGGTCGAGTTTTGCTCCTTTCCCACTAGGGCCATCAATATATCGATTAAGAAAGTTTTCATGAACATACTAAATAAATTCCTCCCCATCCAAGCCCTTAACACAATGGCAGTCCCGCTATATGCAAAGTGAAAATCCCCTGCTATTATAACCCTATTATTCTTACAGCTATCTGTGTCCCCCTGTGTATTTGCTCCTCAATTTCCCAATGACTATCGGGATCCTACAGTACAATCATATCAAAGTGGTTTCCCACTTCTTATTTCTTAGTTCCACCCATATAGTCTGACTGGACAATCCCTCAGAAATATCCTCTCTAAGTACTGCCGTGATGTTTTCACTAATCAAAAATGCTCTCTCCTTCCTCTTTTGCTTCCCCTTCTATCGTTTCTATAGCATCTGTACCCCAGAATATTGAGTTGTTAGTCCTGTCCCACCCTCAGCCAAATTTCTGTAATAGCTATGATATCCCAGTCCCTTACCTGTCAGGTCTCTTGCTTTGAAATAGATGTGGTTTAATTATTAGTCTTCCCTCATTCTCTGCCATGCTTTTGCTTTCTTGTCTATTTAACTTGCTCTCTTTAACTTCTGTACTAGTCTCAACCTTCTCTCTTGTCTCACGGGGGCCCCATGCCCTCACAGGCCCCCCCTCCCTGACCTCGGACCCCACCAGATGAGTTTATGCCCTCCCAAAAACTCTAAGAAATCTCCACACGAGCATGTTGGTCACCTCCAACTCAGCTGCAACCCGTCCCTCTTGTAAAGGTCACCTCTGCTGCAGAAGAGATCCTATTGAGGCAAAAGTCTGAATCCATGCTTCCTGTACCAGCTCCTCAGTCATTCACTCATCTGCTCTATCCTCCTATTCTTATTCTCACGAATACATGGCACCATGAACAATCTAGAGATTACTACATTACAAGTTCTGCTTTTTAACCACCTGCCTAACTTCCTATATTCACTCTGCAGGACCTCTTGCCTTTTCCTACCTAAATCGTTGGTACCAATGCGTACAATGAACTCTGGCTGCTCACACTCTTTTTTTAAGAAATTGTTGCAACTACTCTGAGACATCCTTGACCCTGACACCAGGTAGGCACCACACTATCCTGAAGTCTCACTCTCAGCTGCAGGAATGTCTGTCTGAGTCCCTCACTAGAGAATCCCCGATCACAATTACCCGCTTGGCATATCGTGCTTTACAGCAGAGCTGGTTGTGGTGCCAAAGACCTGACTGCTGCTGTTAGTTTCCCCTGAGTGGCTGTTTCCTCCCCCCTCCCCCCCCACAACGATATCAAAAATATTATAGAAAAATATTGTAGGTGCAGGAATCTGTACTGAAAACAAAAAATTCTGGAAATCAGAGGACGTTTGTTTAAGGTTAGAGGGGAAAGAATAAAAGGGAATCTGAGGGGCAACTTTTTTACACGGAGCGTGACACACATATAGAATGAGCTGCCAGTGGAAGTGGTTGAGGCGGGTACATTAATAACACTTAAAAGGCATTTGGACAAATACATGGATAGGAAAGGTTTAGAAGGCTATGAACCAAGTACAGGGATATTGGATTAGTGTCGATGGACATTTTGGTTGGCATGGGCCAGTTTGGGCAGAAGGTCCTGTTGCTGTGCTGTTGGACTCTGACTCGATGATTATAAATCACAGCAGGTTAGGCAGCATGCGTGGAAAAAGAGCAAGCTAATCTTTTCATCAAAGCTCAAAACAGTATGCCAAAATGGTGTACTTGCTTAAGCGGGGGATAGCCACAGGAGAATCCTGTATTACCTGCCTACCTCTACTGCCAGTCACCCATTTACCTGGCCGAATCTATGATGTGACCACTTCCCTGAAGCTACTATCTATCACACTGTCTGCCTCCTGTATGGTCCTCAGTGAGTCCAACTGATCCATGCAGTCTGAGAGGAGCTACAGCCAGACACACTTCCCAAAGACATCGTCACCAGGGACAGTTGACAACTCCCAGTTCTCCCACATCTGGGAGGAGGAACATACCATTCCACTGATGCTTATCTCTGCCCCTTTAACAACTACCAGACTTGGTGAAATAAAGTCTTACCTTGTCCTTACATTGTTGCTGCTCACCCTCCTCAACAAAGCCTGAGATTCATCTCAAACCACTCTTAGGCCTGCCAGGTCGACTGCAAAGCAGCCCCTTTACAAATTGCTTCTCCAAAATAGCAACTCCGTTAGATCCTGCCTTTTTATTCACTACCTGGGCAGTCACTGGTGAAATTAACCAATAATAGGAGGACCAGTTCTTTGCAGGAGCACTGACAGCCATTAATTTGTATGTCTCTGAACAATAACTAATGGAGTGTTGGCTTAAATTGATTGGGTGGTTGTTAGATGTGAACCGTTTCACTTGAACATTGTTTCAGATGTTGTTGTTGACTGTTATCCAAAACTGTTTGCAGGGGAAGGGTCTGTGAAGAAGGCCCATTCAGGGTTGGGAAGCCAATGGCTCTGATGATGGGTGGGGAGATGGCACTCGTCAGTGGTTGAGAAGCCGGTGGTCAGAGGGAAGATGGTAAACAGAAGAAGCCAATGTTGGTGGACAGCAGAGAGGACAGAATATAGCACCAGGGCAATGCTGGAGGTTTAGGGGGACTGGTGGACTGGTGATGGGCAGTTATTACATAGTTTGTTGTCCTGAGGAAATCAGTCCTGCTCTCCCTGGCCCACAAGGAGTGCCATAAAGGGTTTATTGGATTATTACTATTAGGATGGTACAGTGGTTGGCACTGCTGCCTTACAACACCAGGGACCTGGGTTTGATTCCAGCCTCAGGTGACTGTCTGTGTGGAGTTTGCACATTCTCGCCATGTCTGCATGGGTTTCCTCCGGGTGCTCTGGTTTCCACCTACAATCCAAAGATGTGCAGGTTATGTGGATTGGCAATGCTAAATTGCCTACAGTGTTCAGGGATGTGTAGATTAGGTGCATTAATCAGGGGTAAATATAGGGTAGAGGGAATGGATCTGGGTGGGTGAATCTTTAGAGGGTCGGTGTGGACTGGTTGGGCCGAAGGGCTGTTTCCACACTGTAGGGATTCCGTGATAAAGGTACTTAACTTTTGATTTCAGCCATTCTTGACTTCTTTCAGTTGCTACATTTCCTGAGGCCCAGAAAGCGTGGACAACGTGAGTTAAAATTAAATTAACATTAAAGTGAAGCCTTATTATCATTTTTAACCATGATGTACACAAGCAGATTGGCTACTCATCTTTCATTCTGTCCCTATTCAAACTCATGTGGGCAGGTTCAACGTGGGTTGAGTTTCTGTTTCTGTTATTTTGATTTTAATCTTTAACCTGACCCCAACTCATCCGATCTTGGAAAATAAGATTCATCCCACTATCTCTGAAGAGTTATGGAAGGCACATATGAAATTTAACAAGAATATGCAGGAGGTTCACAAACTGCTTGTTTGTTGTACCCTTTGTTCAGACAGTTGTTGGAGCAGTGTAGTAGGTGATGTCGGATCTTGTGAGAGACACATTGTAAATGTTGAAGCTCTCACAGGAAGTCTTTGTGCTTAGCTATGTTTTTCTCCCAAAGATCAAACACCTTTCTTTGCAAGAGCAGCAGGTGTGGGGTGTTATGCTAAAACACGAGTTTCTCAGCTCTCCTTCCGACCCACACCCTGCCTGCTGTGTTTGTGTAATGGGTAATCCACTGCTCAGTCTATCCTCTGTCAACATCTGAGAGACAGTTTGGTTTCCATCACATCATACTGCACAGTCGGATGAACACAAAATCTGTATCTTAAATCATATATAGACTCAGTTCAGCTATTTGCGAACTGCACAGTTTAGCGGTTCAACTTAGCCATATGAACTCTGAGCGTAGACTCTGCTCTGACATTAATTTCCTGGTTACACTTCCTGACATCTCAAACTTAATCTCAGATTCCAACAACTACAATACGTTAGAGAAAAAAATCTGTTTAAACAGGAAAGAATGAAATAACAAACACCTTTCTTTTTAAGCACAGGTTTTAATGTTAAAGGCTAAAGGTTATTGACTCATTGCATTTCTATGCTCCCAGAATGTCATGTGCAGATTGTTTTTGAACTATTTCCTCAGATATATTGAGAATATCCTGGGGTTCAAATGGTAGATCATTAAGATGAACAGAAATATTTCATCCTTTGAGCTGTTGGAGTCGCGCTCTCTGCTGTTCTCACCGGCTCTATTCATGCTGCCAACTCCCTGCTGAAGAGCAACTCTAGTGGTCTCTCCAATATCTTTCCCAAGGGGCATTGTTAATATTTTAGTCTAAATGGGGCATTGAGTCAGAAACCAGCACAAATTGTGCTGTAAACCTTCCTAATACCAGTCTTTTTACAATTCACACTTATATTTTCTGAAGAAATAGCAGCATGAAGTCTGTACTGAAGTCTGTAGTAACAAGTCAGTACAGTATTATGAGACCACAAAGTTTATGTTACGATCCCAAATGATTTGCTTATAAGACCATAAAATATAGGAGCAGAATGAGACCATTTGGCCCATCAAGCTGCTCGGCTATTCAGTCGTGGCTGATATGTTTCTTAACCTCATTCCCCATCTTCTCCTCACAACTCTTGATTTCCTCACTAGTTAGGAACCAATCTATCTCTGCCTCAATAACACTCAAAGACTTGGCTTTTATAGCCTTCTGTGGCAACGAGTTCCATAGTTTCAACAGCCTCCCGGCTGAAGAAATTCCTTCTCATCTCAATTTGAAAGGGTCTTCGCTACACTCTGAGCTGTGTTTTTAGTATCTCCCACTGGTGGAAACATCTTTTCCATGTCCACTTTATCCAGGCCTCTCAGCATTCTATAAGTTTCAATGAGATACCCCCTTCATCCTTCTAAATTCCATCGAGTACAAACCCAGAGTCCTCAATCACTCCTCGTGTGACAAGCCCTTCATTCCCGGATCATTCTTATAAACTTCCTCTGGACCGTCTCCAACACCAGCAAATATTTTACACAGAGGGTGGTTCGCATGTGGAATGAACCTGCTGAGGAAGTGGCACATGAAGGCACAGTTCCAATATTTAAAAGATACTTAGGTAAGTATACAAAGAGGAAAGGTTTAGAAGGAAATAGGCGAGGAGCAGGCAGGTGGGACTAGTTTACTTTGGGATTATGTTCAGAATGGACTGGTTGGACCGAATCGTCTGTTTCCTTGTTGACACAGACAAATATGCACAACAGTGACACAATAGGCCATTAGACCTCTTGACGTTGGTCTGATATTCAATAAGTTCATGGCTGATCGGGTTGTGTTTTGAATTCCACGTTCCCATCTACCTATTGATCCCCTCCCCTCCCCTCCACCTTAAAAACCTTCGATGACCCTGCCTGCGCCATCTTCTAAAGTCAAAAAGTCCACTGAATGGAAGAAAAGTAATTCTCCTCTTCATTGTCTTTAGAGCACAGCCAATACGTTTTAAATAGTGCTCCTAGTTTTGGACTCACTCACAAGAGGAAACATAATTTCGACATCAACTTTTTCACAACTGCTATGTTTATTTTATCACCTATCACCTTTCTAGACTTAGGCAAAACAAGTCCAGTCTGTTCAAACCTTCCTCATAAAAAATCCCATTCAATTCAGGTATTAATCTAGTAAACCTCTTCTCTAATGCATTTCCCATAAACCAGTCCAAAACAGCACAAATGCTTAATAAAACTACAAGATTCAATGATCTTGAATGTACTAAAATGAGATTTACCACACAAGGTTACTAAAGTGATCTACCGTCTCTATAAATTGTACTCTAGCATTCAGAATTAACATGAGATAAATGTTTGGTAACAGACAAACTGTGGTTAAATACCCTCACAGACTTCATTTAAAATGGCAGATGTAACAAGGACAGGTTTTCTGAATTTCTCAGCTATTTCTTAGAAATTAGCAACATTGTGGGTCACTGAATCTCAACAAAATATTGCCTCTTTACAACTTTACTATTCTCATTAATCCTCCTCAACCTCCACTGAAAATTCAGTCAAGTTAGTCAGACCTTTCCTTCTGTTTATTCTGAACCCCTTGAGTATCTCCATTGAATTCCTCCCACTGTTATGGTACTGATGTACCTTAAAGTGGCTCTTTTCAGTTCACTGCCATTGGTCACTCCTTAGTTCAGTATAATTGGCCTTTCTCCAGTTTAACACTTTAGCTCCTGCATTACCTTGTCCTTTCCCATAATTATGTTAAAACTAACTGAACTGTTATCACTATTACCAAAATGCACTCTCAAATTTGTTAAAGCTTTCACAGGATGGGAACATTTGTTTTGCCCACCTGTAATTGCCCTTGAACTAAGTGGCAATTCATTTCAGAGGGCAGTTAAGAGTGTAGGGTCCCATGTAGTCCAGACCAGGTGGGATTCCATTCCCTAAAAGTCATCAGGGAAGCGAGGAACCAATTTGCAACAATTGGTGTTGGCTTCACGGTCACCTGTGTAAAGGCCAGCTTTATGTTCCAGATATATTTTTATTAATTTAATTTGAATTCTACCAGCTGCCCTGGTGTGATTTGAATCCACATCCATGACCACTAGCCTAGTCACATCACCACTAGCCCCTCCCATCTGCCCAGCTTCAGTTCCTAAAACTGAGTCCAAATTAGTGCTCCATCTTGTTGGCATTTCTGCACACTGGCTGAAAATATTCCTCAGAATACACCTCAAATATTCTATTACCACCATTCTTTTAACAATAAAACTGCTGGTTAATTTTGGGAGAATTATGGTTATCTACAATAACTGCCCTGCTGTTATTGAACAGAGACTTATCCCTCCCTCTTGTGTTGATTGTAACAAAGCCAATCAGCTGGACCTCATAGAATATGAGATCCTTGAATGGGGCTGATAACCGGGTCCAATCAGGGAGCCCTAGCTGACATATATAAAAACAGGAGTGACAGACATCTAGTTCACTCTGGGAGCTGGTTCTGATGCAGCTGGATCAGTGTCAAGGACTCTCCACATGAAAACAAAGGGTGACTTGATGACAAGATACCGGTCTGTATGGAGTTATTTTACCTCTCATTGTTTGTGAGTATACAGCACACTCCCAGCATTGGGGCTGTCCCATTTTTGTTCTTTAGCTCAATTCATACGAGACTGTTTGATGATACATCCAACATATTCATACATCCTCACAACTGTAATTGTTCCCCTTGTCAATCAAAAGCCTGTCAAATATAGATTGAATTTCTTCAAGTACTTAACTTCCACTGTTCCCTGCGCAGTGAATCCTAAAGATGAACAGCAATCTGAGAGAACAGGCTTGGATTACTGATCTGAAAAGATGGGCTCAAATCTTAAAATCAGCAATGTCTGTTCAGGAAGAAATTCCAGCCTGGCCTATAATGTATCTGAATCTTAGCTGCCTATTGAATTGTCTGGCAAGCATCTGAATTGGACTTAAGAAGGCAGCTCACCACTCCCTTCACAAGGGCTAATTGCACTCATCATTAAGTGGCCTTGTTGGACATGTTATTACCCCATGAATAGATAAACCCCTTGTTCTTTTTCAAATCCCATTGCAAACTCTTATACGAGTGGTTGTATGGGCTTTAATTTAACATTTTATCCAAAAGCCAACACCTTTCTCTATTACAAAAATATACATTATTCATGAAAAATCTTCCTCTACATTCCCAGGTACTATGGCAGTTCTGTATAGCCTTTGCAAGTCAAGAAAAATAAAACATTGGAATTTGACATTCCAAGCAATTGCAAAAATTAAAGTCACCATTTGAAGGTGCCAGTGTTGGACTGGGTGGTTGTCCTTGATGAAGGAGCCCTGATGAAGGAGCAGTGCTCCGAAAGCTAGTGCTTCCAAATAAACCTGTTGGACTATAACCTGGTATTGTGTGATTTTTAACTAAGCAAAAATTAAAGCTATTTCTTACTCATGGAGGACAGTATTTACATACATCCAGGAAATGAGAGAGTCTGATGACTGGACGGATTCTCCTTATACTTCGGCAGAAAGACGTTAGGCAGTGGTCTTTCCCCACTTCACCTTGGCGGCAGCTGCCCCAGACTTCAATGCGTCCCTCAGCACATAAATCCTAGACCTTGGAAGGTGTCAGTATGCGATATGTAGTTGAGGTCAACGTTTTACACTGGAAAGCAAACTAATTTCAGATAGGCCAAAGAACGCCTTTCACTTGTGTTCATGGTCCTCCAGGCATGGCCGATCTTTGTCTCAGCTTGCATCCGAGGGAAACAGCCTGTAGAGCATAGAGTCCTGTATCACAGAGCCGCTCAGGATGAACCTCGACAAAAACCACTGCATCTCTCTGCAGAACCCGTTTGCAAAGGCCCATTCCAGCAGAAGATGTGTGACAGTTTCTACAATCCTCTGCCCCCTGCAGCCACTTCATGGGCAGCATGTAGTAGTGCAGAAAGTGTGGGTGTACATGAAAGACCTCATAGGTAGTACCATTCTCACCGCCAGCCAAGCCATGCCTTGGTGCTTGTTAGAAAGTTCTGGTGAAGAGACATTCTGCCAAATGACTTTGACAGTCTGCTCAGGGAACCATCCGATGGGATTCACCCTCTCCTTTTCCCACAGGCCTCAGGATGCTACGTGCTGACCACCCCCTGATGGACTTGTGGTCAAAGTGCTTTTTTTTTGTGGATTTCTCCATGAAGGATAGGCGATACAGAATGGTCCAACTGCTTGGAGCATTCCAAGGCAAAGGGGCCAGACCCATCCTTCGCAACACGAGTACATAGAACCTCAGCACGTAGTGACACTTGGTGCTTGCATACCAAGGGTCTATACACTGCTCCCTGATGCAGCCACACACAAAGGTGGTCATCAGGATAAGGGCAGTGTTGGGTGCATTCTTTACTCCCCCCCTCCTTATCCAGAGTTCTGTACATGGAGTCCCTATGGAAATGGTCCACTTTAAGGCTCTCAGTTGAAATGGAAAATGGCACAAGTGACAGCAATAGCTCGGTTTTGGGGAATGGGCCCGACCTGCACCACCTACAGCGACAGAAGAAGTGCCTCACACCTGGTGACCAGGTTTTCTCAGTAATGGAACAGGAACCGTGCTCTCAAATGGCCAGCTTCTGCTTCATGTCAGTGATGTGATCCTCCAGAGATTTTGTGCATGCCCCAGTCCCTCTGAACCTGTCCTGATGGTGACGTGGATAAAGGATCAGTTGGTTCACTTCCCAAAAATCATGGCCTCATTCTTGCTTTGATTTACCTTGGCTCCTGAGGGCAGTTCAAACTGGTCACAGATGTTCATGAGTCTGTGTACTGACAGCGGACCCGAGCAGAAAACAGCAACGTTGTCCATGTACAGGGAGGCTTTGGCCTGTAGTCCCCTGCTGCCTGGAATAGTCCCCCCTCTCAGGCTTGCATCTTTCCTGATGGACTCAGCAAAGGGCTCTGTACAACACACTAACAAGGCAGGAGAGAGAGGGGGCAGCCCTGCCTAACTCCTGATCTGATCGGGAAGCTTTCTGATCCCCACTCACTGATTGAGACTGCACTAACGATGTTGGTGTAGAGCAATCCGATCCAATTAAAGATTCCCTCCCCAAAGCCCATTTGGGACATGCCCAGGATGGGTGTGCACTGTCCGATCAAAGGCCCTCTCCTGATTCAGGCTGATATGGCAGGCATCCATCCACCCTACTGCCTGCACATTGGCGATCATATCCCTGAGGAACACGAGGCTCTCAGAGATCGTCCTGTCCGGTACAGCACAGGTTTGGTCGGGTTGGATCACCAATCCCACAGCAGACCTGACCCACTTGGTGATGACATTAGACAGGATTTTGTAGTCTGCATTCAGCAATGATATTGGCCTCCAATTTCTAATTTCCTCCCCCCTCTCCCTTCCGTTTGTAGACGATGGTGATGATACCTTTCCTCTTGGATTCGCTCATGGTACCTGCCAGAACCAAACTGTTGTACACCTCCAGCAGGTCCTGACTAATCAGGTCCCACTGAGCTGAATGCAATTCGGCCAGTAAACTGTTGATTTTGGGTGTATTATTCTTTTAGGAGAAAGTGAGGACTGCAGATGCTGGAGATCAGAGCTGAAAATGTGTTGCTGGAAAAGCGCAGCAGGTCAGGCAGCACCCAAGGAACAGGAGAATCGATGTTTCAGGCATAAGCCTGAATAAGTCCTGAAAAAGGGCTTATGCCCGAAACGTCGATTCTCCTGTTCCTTGGATGCTGCCTGACCTGCTGCGCTTTTCCAGCAAAACATTTTCAGCTCTGTATTATTCTTTTCTAAGGACTCGAGGGCCTTAGACAGCTCATCCCAAGATAATGACTGGTCCAGCCTCTCCTGCATGCTGTTGTCTAAGACCTCCATGATGAGGATAGGAGTGACTGGGAGGCCACACTGTTGGTGGCTTCGTGCTATACAGACTGATAAAAGGACATGCTGATCCTCAGGATATCAGACTAAGATGTCGGTATTGAGCCACCTTCTTCCTTCAGGTTGCTGAGCATAGAGTTCTCCTTGTGCGCCTTCTGGACGAAGAAACGCAAACACATCTCAACATGCTCCATGGTGCGGACTCTGGACTGTATGATTATTTCAGAGGCCTCTGAGGTAAAGAGTGAGGCTTGTTGGGTCTTTGTCTCCTGGAGATCCTCCACGAAATTGACCCCCCAACATCGCACCTGGAGTGGGTGCTGTTCTGAAGTTTGGACAGTTTTCACCATCTCTCTCTCTCTCTCTCGTTTTCTGAACATGTTTGAGAATAAAGAACCTCTTGATGTTCCCCTTGACCATTTCCCATCAGTCCGATGGAGTCTCAAAGTAGGGCTTCATTGTTCTCCAAACCTGTGTAATCTCTTTTGAGCTCCTCAACATTTTCTGGAGTTAGCAGTTTCACGTTCAGCTTCCACAGTTCCCTTGCCGACCTGACGGTCATCTTGAAAGTGACTGTCAGCCAGCAGGAGGCAGTAGTCATGGAAGAACACTGGCTTGACGATGGTGGATCTGACTGAGAACGTGTGGGAAGCAAACAGGCATTCGTTTCTTGGTGATGAGGCATTCCGACAATGCAGTACTAAAGCATTAGCATTTATTATGAGTTCAAGTGTCTGGAGGAGGAATTAAACCCAGAACCTTCCGACTTAAGAGTGCCGCTGTCTTGACCACAGCTGACACCTATAGGAGCTCAATGAATACCTTTTAGGATAATCAGAAAAGGCTGAAGGTGTCATGCAGCAATGACAGTACATAGACTATCTGAGGAATTTACAGTAAGTGTAAATCATGTAAAACAATTCTACCCAGAAAAGTTTTGCATTACCAAATAGTCAGAGTCAGGAGGACATCCTCACCAATTTCTTCAGATCAAACTGCAAATTTAACCCCAAAGAGAGGATGCTGGAGCCAGACAAGCAGACAGGAGCACTTTAAGAGGAGACCAGAAATGTTTGAACTGATCCGCCTCATGATAAAAATCTGAACGGGGGCAATGCAAATGGTGAACTATCACCAGCAGCAATGTACCTGAAATGAAAGCATTCCTGTGGAAGTTTCCTGTGTACATATTGCTGCCAGTTTTCTTACACTAAAACAACAGTCACATTTCAAACGTACCCATTGGCCATGAAAGCATTCTGAGCCCAGAGTTATTTTTACTGATTGGCAAAATGCCCAGGATAAGGAATGTCGTAACATCTGTTGTTCAGCGTAAGCGCCAATTACTCCATGCAGTACTTCTGTTAAAGATGGACTTTTGGTAAATATGGCAGAGCTTTCTAGTTAATAGAGGAATCGTCTCCGACTCTAAGTGGCCTGGAAAGATTTACTGAGTGCTATGGATGGGATTACTACTGTTCTGGTGGAAACTTGTACACTGGCACAATCATGATCTGAGTCAGAAATGTTGCTATAACAGCGAGAACAGGATTTGACAAAAAATTTAAGCAATATTTACGTAACATTGAGCAACTACTTATACAGTCATGGAGATGTACAGCACGGAAACAGACCCTTCGGTCCAACCCGTCCCTGCCGACCAGATATCCCAACCCAATCTAGTCACACCTGCCAGCACCCGGCCCTTATCCCGCCCAAACCCTTCCTATTCATATACCCATCCAGATGCCTTTTAAATGTTGCAATTGTACCAGCCTCCACCACTTCCTCTGGCAGCTCATTCCATACATGTACCACCCTCTGTGTGAAAAAGTTGTCCCATAGGTCTCTTTTATATCTTTCCCCTCTCACCCTAAACCTATGCCCTCTAGTTCTGGACTCCCCCACCCCAGGGAAAAGACTTTTCCTATTTACCCTATCCATGCCCTTCTATAAGGTCACCCCTCAGCCTCCGACGCTCCAGGGAAAACTACCCCAGCCTGTTCAGCCTCTCTCTATAACTAACATCCACAAAGCAAGTTATTTAATGGACTTGAGGGCTTAAAAAGGGCACCAGCAATATTATGGATTCCTTCTACTCTTTTCAACTGTTAGTAAAACCCCTTTACACTGTCCTCATCAAACACTCCAAGGACAGGTACACCACAGGGTTCGATGCAGGGTAAAACCTCCTCTACTCTTTTAAGCTTAAAGTAAATCTCTCTCTCTCATGATTCCACTGAAAGTAAAGCTTTCTCTACTATTTTAAACCAGAGGTAAACAACAAATAAAGTTACCTAGACACAGTCCCATCAAATACTTCTGGAACATGGAGTTAGACAAAGCTCTCTCAACTCTTTTAAACAGGAAGTGAATGTCCCGCGATACTGTCTTCATCAAACACTCCCAGGACAATGACAGTAAAGCTGCCTCTACTCTTTTAAAATATAAAGGAAATGGAAAATAAAGTTCCCTCAACGCCATCGCCATCTCCATCAAACACTCCTAGGACAGGAATGGCACGGGGTTAGATACAGAGCAAACTTCAAGGAGACAGTGAGGTTTACAGATGCTGGAGATCAGAGTTGAGAGTGTGTTGCTGGTAAAGCACAGCAGCATCCGAGGAGGAGGAGAATCGACGTTTCGGGCAAAAGCCCTTCATCGGGAATTCCTGATGATGAAGGGCTTTTGCCCGAAACGTCAATTTTCTTGCTCCTCGGATGCTGCCTGACCTGCTGTGCTTTTCCAGCACCACACTCTCAACAGAGCAAACTTCTGTCCACTCTTCAAACTTACTGACAAAATGTCCTATGGCATATGTTAGTTGGCCAACTTAGGGTTGGTGACCCTCCCAGAGAGCTATTGTTTTTTAACCAGGTGTTTTTTATAAAGATCATTATGGATACACCTGATTTCACTGAGCCACGTTCAACTCTACAGCTTCGACAGATAGCACTTCCAATACAGTGAAGCAATATCCTCCACAATTGAGGAACAGGCAAAATTAGTACTGAGACACACAAATGGGTATGTGTTACCTGAAAATAGGAAAAAGAGAGGTGCAATGTGACCTAGTTCCTGTACACCAGTCTCTGAAAGTAAGCATGCAGGTGTGTCAGGCAGTGAAGAAGGCAAATGGTATGTTAGCTTTTATAATGAGAGGATTCGAGTTTGGAGCAGGGATGTCTTGCTGCAGAGCCTACAGTTGGAGTATTGTCCGCAATTTTGGTCTCCTTTTCTGAGGAAGGATGTTCTGGCTATGAAGGAAGTACAACAAAAGTTTTCCAGACTGATTCCTGGGACGGCAGGACTAACATATGAAGAGAGACTGGCTCAGTTAGGTTTATATATATAGTGGGGTTTAGAAGAATGAGGGAGATTTCATTGAAAACTGTAAAATTCTAACAAGACTAGGCAGGGTAAATAAGAGAAGGATGTTCCTGATGACCGGAGACTCCAGAATGTGGGTCACAGTCTAAGGTTGGGAGGTAGCATGAGGAGAAATGACTTCACTCAGAGAGTGGTGAGTCTGTAGAATTCTCTGCCACAAAAAGCAGTTGAGGCCAAAACATTGAAGGCTTTTAAGAAGTTCTTATGGTTAAAGAGATCAAAGGTATGGGGAGAAAAGAAGATCAGGGTACTGAGTTGGCTGATCAGTCATGATCAAATCGAATGGCCAAATGGCCTACACCTGGCTCCTATTTTCTAGGTTTCTATGTATTTGAAGTAACTGAAAGCTTAGTCAAACAAATAGGTTTTGGTTCAGGTAGCAGCTACCAACAGCTCCTCATGGATTGCTCAGCACAGACAGGAAGGCGCTATTCCTTTAAGCAGAGAGGTCAATGGCCAGGGCCTTTATATTTAACATAATTGATGAAAGGTGTTGAGGAAATTATATCACCTAGAGGGGTGGACAGGTAGAAATCCCCAGTTTCTGATGAACTCACACTTCAAGCCTCCAACACTCTACTTTCACATTTAGGGATGACTATGTCTTGCATATTTCTGTCAGGATTGCTTTGCATACAGAGACAAACACATATATGTCATGACATTGCACAGGATGCACTTATGGTTCTGAGCACTCACTCACTCTATACTTGCAGGCTGCCAGCTCTTGTCCACTTCACATTACTTTCTAAGTGCATGATCACTGACTTTAGCACTGACCTACGGACTGCCAGATTCTACAGCTTGCATTGCTTTTCAGCACAGAAGGAGTGACAGGCAGCTTGTCATGGTTCAGAGGACTGAACAGTCAAGAGGTGAATATGCTGCTGCGTGGCACTATGCCACATTAACATGCCTACAATATGTGTCAGCAATATGTGCGGCAAACACACTGTGTGTGCTTTAACCAAATGGTCAAGCTCAGAACAGGGTTCAAGGGGAATTATGGACAGTCAGGGGATGCCACCACAGTCAGTCAAGGTACGTGTCCAATTCCAGTCAAGGTATTGGGCCAGAGCTAGACCTGCTAACCAAGTGATACAAGTCTTAGTATTACAGGTAGGTTAGTCAAGACTGTGGGGACATCAGTCTGGGGTCTGGACTGTGTTCAGTCATGGATATCTTGCCAAGTCTGTCCAGCCGTTGCATCACAGCCAGTCACAGAATCAATTGTCACAGAGTTATACAGCACAGAAACAAACCCTTCAGTCCAACTCATCCATGCTGACCAGGTTTTCCAAACTCAACTAATCCCACTTGCATGTAAACAAAAACAGAAGTTGCTGGAAAAGCTCAGCAGGCCTGGCAGCACCTGTGAAGAGAAATCAAAGCTAACATTTTGGGTCCGTTGACTACTTCCCCAGATCAGATGGTAGCTTGGAAAATGTCAGCTTACATACAGAAGATAGGGAATAAGGAGCAAATGATAGGTAGCGCCCTGAGAGAGTGAAGAACAGTATGACAGACAACGAAGTCAATAATGACCTGGCTGGGAGGGTGAATAGCTGTTAATGGAATGAATCATAGAATCCCTACAGTGTGGAAACAGGCCCTTCAGCCCATCAAGTCCACACTGAACCTCCAAAGAGTAACCCACCCAGACACTTCTCCTTACCCTACATTTATCTCTGATTATTGCACCTAATCTACACATCCCCAAACATTGTGGACAATTTAGCTTAGTCAATCGACTTTTACAGCACATCTTTAGACTGTACAAAGTTAAAAATCACACCACACCAGGTTATAGCCCAACAGGTTTAATTGGAAGCACACTAGCTTTCGGAGCGACGCTCCTTCATCAGGTGATTGTGATAATCACCTGATGAAGGAGCGTCGCTCCGAAAGCTAGTGCTTCCAAATAAACCTGATGGACTATAACCTGGTGTTGTGTGATTTTTAACTTTGTACACCCCAGTCCAACACCGGCATCTCCAAATCTTTGGACTGTGGGAGGAAACCGATGCAGACACAGGGAGAATGTGCAAACTCCACACAGGCAGTCACCCCAGGCTGGAATTGAACCTGTGAGCCTGGTGCTGTGAGCCACTATGCCACCCACCTTTTTTTTAAATAGAGACTGTTAGTGGCTAGCAATATGTAGTGTATAATGGCAGACTATGTGATAAGGAGAAAGTAAGGACTGTAGATGCTGGAGATCAGAGCTGAAAAATGTGTTGCTGGAAAAGCGCAGCTAGTCAGGCAGCATCCAAGGAGCAGGAGAATCGACATTTCGGGCATAAGCCCTTCTTCAGGAATGAGGAAGGTGTGCCAGGTAGGCTAAGATAAAAGGTAGGGAGGATGGACTTGGGGGAGGGGCGTTGGGAATGCGATAGGTGGAAGGAGGTTAAGATGAACGTGATAGGCCGGAGAGGGGGTGGGGGGCGGAGAGATCGGGAAGAAGATTGCAGGTAAAGAAGGTGGTGCTGAGTCCAAGGGTTGGGACTGAGATAAGGTGGGGGG
>NC_057724.1:5889104-5914695 GCF_004010195.1 Chiloscyllium plagiosum
TCCCTCCGTGACTCCCTCGTCAGGTCCACACTCCCCACCAACCCAACCTCCACGCCTGGCAACTTCCCCTGCAACCGCAAGAAATCCAAAACTTGCGCCCACACCTCCCCCCTCACTTCCCTCCAAGGCCCCAAGGGATCCTTCCATATCCATCACAAATTCACCTCACCTCCACACACCTCACCCGATGTGACCTCCTCTATATTGGGAAGACAGGCTGCCTACTTGCAGAACACCTCTGGGACACCCGCACCAACCAAACCAACCGCCCTGTGGCTGAACACTTTAACTCCCCCTCCCACTCCACCAAGGACATGCAGGTCCTTGGCCTCCTCCATCGCCAGACCATGGCAACACCTGGAGGAAGAGCGCCTAATCTTCTGCCTAGGAACCATCCAACCACAAGGGATGAACTCAGATTTCTCCAGCTTTCTCATTTCCCCTCTCCCCACCTTATCTCAGTGCCAACCCTTGGACTCAGCACCGCCTTCTTGACCTGCAATCTTCTTCCCGACCTCTCCGCCCCCACCCCCTCTCCAGCTTATCACCCTCACCTTAACCTCCTTCCACCTATCGCATTCCCAACGCCCCTCCCCCAAGTCCCTCCTCCCTACCTTTTATCTTAGCCCACTTGGCACACCCTCCTCATTCCTGAAGAAGGGCTTATGCCCGAAACGTCGATTCTCCTGTTCCTTGGATGCTGCCTGATCTGCTGCGCTTTTCCAGCAACACATTTTTCAAGACTATGTGATGACAAGGGCTGGTGTGTGCAGTAGGGGACGAGAACATGGGAGTGTTCAGGCCCTAAAATTATTGAGCTTGTTATTGAGTCTGGAGGGCTGCAGGGTCCCCAAGCAGAAAATTAGGTGGTGTTCTTCCAGCTTGCACTGGAGCATTGCAATAAAACTGAGACAAGGATATTGGCCAAGGAAGAGGGTGGTGTGTTAAAGTGGCAGGCAACAGGAAGCTCAGGGTCATTTTTGTGGGCAGAAGGTGTTCTGTGAAGCAGTCACCCAGTCTACGCTTTGTTTCCTCCATGTAGAGGAGACACATTGTGAGTAGCTAATGCAGTGGACTAGATTGTATGAAGTACAGGTAAAGTGCTGCTTCACCTGGAAGATATGTTTGGCCCTTGGATACTGAGGAGGGAAGAGGGAGTTGGGCAGGTGTTCCATCTTCGGCAGTTGTAAGGGAAGGTGCCACGGGGTTGTGGGGGATGTTGGGATTGAAGCCAGAGTGGACCAGGGTGTCCCGGAGAGAACTGTCCCTGTGGAAAGCAGACAAGGGAGGGGAGGGAAAATGTGTCTGGTGGTGGCTTCTCCCTGAAGGTGGCAAAAATGGCGGCTGATGGTCTTCTCGATGTGGATATTGGTGGGATGGTAGTTAAGGACAAGGGGAACCCCATTGCTGTAGTAGGAGGGAAAAGAGGGGATGAGGGCAGAAGTGTGGGAGATGGGTCCGACTTGGTTGAGGAAGAAGATGGACAGTTTGGAGGCTCCCTTGTCAAAGTTGGCCTCATTGGCACATATGTGATAGAGATGGAGGAATTGGGAGAATGGAATAGAGTCTTTGCAGGAAACAAGGTGCGAGGATGTATAGTCCAGGTAGCTGTGGGAGTATGTGGGATTTTAGTGGGCAATCTATCCCCAGAAATGGAAACAGAGATGTCAAGGAAGGGAAGGGAGGATTCAGAGATAGACCAGCTAAAAGTGAGGGCAGTATGGAAACTGGGAGCAAAATCAATTAACTTTTCCAATTCCAGACAAGAGAGGGAAACAGCACCGATGACATCATCGATATATTGGATAAAGGTTGGGTAGATACCGGAATAGGACTGGAACATTGAATGTTCCACTTACTCCACAGAGAGACAGGCATAACTGGGGCCCATGTGGGTACCCATGACCACCCCTCTGACCTGAAGTAAATGTGAGGAGTTAAAAGAGAAGTTATTGAGGGTGAGGACGAGCTCGGCCAGGCGGAGGAAGCTGGTGGGGGGTGGGGTCAGTTCAGGTCTTTGTCCCAGGAAGAAGCAGAGAGCTCTGAGACCATCCTGGTGGGGGACAGGCGTGCACATCCATGGTGAAGAGAAGGCAGCTGGAGCCTGCAAACTGGAAATTCTGGAACTGGCGTAAAGCGTCAGAGGAATCACAGATATCCGTGGGCAGGGACTGGACCAGGATAAGACTGAGACAAGGTAGGAAGAGATGGGTTCCATAGGGACAATGGGTTTTGGGAAGGAGGTAGAAGGGAGCTGTGTGGGGCTGAGGGTCTATCAGCTTGGAGGCAGCGGTTGGGGGGATTTCACCAAATGAAATGAGGTTACTGACTGTAGTTGATACAATGGCCTGATGTTCCATGGTGGGGTCATTAGTCCGGGGGAGGTAGGAGGAGGTATCTGAGAACTGCCACTCAGCCTCTGCAATGTAGAGATCGGTATCCCCGACTATAACAGCACCACCCTGATCAGCAGGCTTAATAACAAAGTCAGGGTTGGATCTGAGTGCACAGAGTGCAGTCAGTTCAGAAGGAGATAGGGTTGAATGGGTGAAGGCAGGGGTGGGAGGGAAATCAAGGTGACTAATGTCACATCAACAGTTGACAGTAAACAGATTAAATGCAGGTAAAAGGTCAGAGGGAAGGGTCCAGGTTGAGGGACAGTACTGGAGTTGAGCGAAGAGGGTCTGTGGGATGGGGAGAAAACTCTTGTCCAAAGAAATGGCATGGAGGCAAAGACAAGGGAAGGAGAGTTCAACATCATGTCGTGCCCAAAATTCATTCAGGCGGGGACGCAGAGGGATAAAGCTGAGAACTTTACTGAGTACAGAGCATTCAGTGTCAGAGAGCAAAAGGTCAGGGAGGTTGGTGAATATACAACAGGATGTGGGGTTGGGGAGAGGATGGAGTCAGAATAAAGGGGAGTAGGGGAAGATTCCAGAAGGCCATAGGTATCCCTGAGTTGTTGCATCTTGTGGGCTTTGATGAATTGGAACCGCAGACTGCTGCAGCCTTGAGCCAGCATGTTGCAGTGCTCTTGGAGAGAGAGGTCGACAGTGTGCATGTGTTGCTGCATGGCACTGAGTATGGATCCCAGGATACGGCGAGGGCAGCTTCCTGTGGAACATTGAACATCACAGAGATATCCGTGATCCTGGATGGATTCAAAGTGCGAGGGATGAAACATCAGTTGGAATCCACATGGGATGAGACAGAGCCGGAGGCAATCACTGAGGAATGTAATATGGCTGTGGTGCACTTGCCTACATTTTGCCCATATCCATCTAAACCGTTCCTATTCACGTAACAGACCAAATGTTTTTAAATGTTGTAACTGTATCAGCCTCCATCACTTCCCAGTTCATCTTCAAATGGTAATGCAGGAGGGATCTTCAGATATCCTGTGAGTGTTTCCTGTATACCAGCTGTGGAATGAGGACATATGCCCTCAAGGGTTTGGTATGCTTTCCTTTACTGGTCAGTGCATTGAGTACAGGAGTTGTGAGGCTGTACAGGATGTTGGTTAGGCCACTTTTGGAATATTGTGTGCAATTCTGGTCTCCTTCCTATCGGAAGAATGTTGTGAAACTTGAAAACGTTCAGAAAAGATTTACAAGGATGTTGCCAGGTTTGGAGGATTTGAACTATAAGGAGAGGCTGAATAGGCTGGGGCTCTTTTCACTGGAGCGTCAGAGGCTGAGGGGTGACCTTAAAAAATTGAGGTTTATAAAATCATGAGGGGCATGGATAAGTTAAACAGACAAGGTCTTTTCCCTGGGTTAGGAGAGTCCAGAACTAGAGTGCACAGGTTTAGGGTGAGAGGGGCAAGATATAAAAGGGGCCTAAGGGGAAACCTTTTCACGCAGAGGGTGGTATGTGCACAGAATGAGCTGCCAGAGGACGTGGTGGAGGCTGGTACGATTACAACATTTAAAAGGCACCTGGATGGGTATATGAATAGGAAGGGTTTAGAAGGATATGGACCAAGTGCTGACAAATGGGACAAGTTTAATTTAAGATATCTGGTCGGCATGGACGAGTTGGACTGAAGGGTCTATTTCCGTGTTGTATGTCTCTGTGACTCTATGACTCTATGAAAGTAACCACACACCCTAAAAGTCTATGTCAGTGACTCAGTCTTGGGTTGCACTGGGAATCTGTGCAGGATGCCCCTGTCTGCAACTCACCATTATGTCTAAGAGATCACAGGTGCTCTCTGCTGGTGAATCCATGAGTTTGTGAGATTCTCATTGGATCCAGAGAATGAGGCAGCCAGGTCAATGGGATTTGCTGCAAAAGTAGGATCCTGCATGTGCAAGAGGCTATAGAGTGCACCCACGTTGCAATTTGAGCTTCCTGGGATACAGCTTGCTGTATTCATCATCAGAAATGAATGATTAGCTATGACTCAATTACATCAGTGAAATCCCCCAGGCATTATCCAGGAGGCTCTTTATGATGCCCACATTCTTGAGCACCCACAAGTAGTATACGTCTTTGATACATGACCATTTAAATGCCCTTAAAGTTGACAAGTCTACAACTGTAGCAGGCAGGACGTTTCATGCCACTACTACTGTCTGAGTAAAGCAACCAAGATCTGACATCTGTCCTATATCTATCACCCCTCAGTTTAAAGCTATGTCCACCCGTGCTATCCATGACCATCCGAAGATAAAGGCTCTGACTGTCCACCCAATCTAACCCTTATCTTACATGTCTCAATTAAGTCACCTCTCAACCTTCTTCTCTCTAATGAAAACAGCCTTAAGTCCCTCGGCCTTTCCTCATTAGACCTTTCCTCCATACCAGACAACATCCAAGTAAACCTCCTCTGCACCCTTTCCAAAGCTTCCACATCCTTCCTATAATGCGGTGACCACAACTGTACACAATACTCCAAGTACGGCCACACCAGAGTTTTGTACAGCTGCAACATGACCTCATGGCTCTGAAACTCAATCACTCTACCAATAAAAGCTAACACACCGTATGCCTTCTTAACAACCCTGGGTGGCAACTTTCAAGGATCTATATACATGGACACCAAGATCTCTCTGCTCATCTGCACTACCAAGAATCTTTCCATTAGCCCAGTACTCTTTATTCCTGTTGCTCCTTCAACAGTGAATCACCTCACACTTTTCCACATTAAACTCCATTTGCCATTCCTCAGCCCAGCTCTGCAGCTTATCTATGTCCCATTGAAATCTGGAATGTACTTCGGCACTATCCATAACTCCAACGACCTTAGTGTCATCCGCAAATTTACTAATCCATCCTTCTATGCACTCATCCAGCTCATTTATAAAAATGACAAACAGCAGTGGCCCCAAAACAGATCCTTGCGATATGCCACGAGTAGCTGAACTCCAGGATGAGCATTTCCCATCAACCACCCCACTCTGTCTTCTTTCAGCTAGCCAATTTCTGATCCAAACAGCTAAATCATCCTCAATCCCATAACTCCGTACTTTGTGCAATAACCTACCATGGGGAACCTTATCAAACCCCTTACTGAAATCCATATACACCTCATCAACCACTTTACCCTCATCCACCAATTTGGTCACCTTCTCAAATAACTCAATAAGGCTTGTGAGGCACAACTTACCCTTCACAAAACCGTGTTGACTATCCCTAATCAACTTATTCCTTTCTAGATGATTATAAACCCAATCTCTTATAACCTTTTCCAACACTTTACCCACAACCGAAGTAAGGCTCACTGGTCGATAATTACCAGGGTTGTCTCTACTCCCCTTCTTGAATAAGGGGACAACATTTGCTATCCTCCAAACCTTCTGGCACTATTCCTGTAGACAATGATGACATGAAGTTCAAAGCCAAAGGCTCTTCAATCTCCTGCCTGACTTCCCAGAAAATCCTAGGATAAATCCCATCCAGCCCAGGAGACTTACCTATTTTCATACTTTCCAGAATTGCTGATACCTCCTCCTTGTGAACCTCAATCCCATCTAGTCTAGTAGCCTGTATCTCAGTATTCTCCTCAACAACATTGTCTTTTTCCAGTGTGAATACTGACAAAAAATATTCATTTTGCGCTTCCCCTATCTGCTCAGACTCCACACACAACGTCCCACTACTGTCCTTGGTTGGCCCTAATCTTACTCTCGTCATTGTTTTATTCCTGACATACCTATTGAAAGCTTTAGGGTTTATGTTTATGTTTATGTTTAAACATAATTTATGTTTATGTTTAAACATAATTCATGTACAATTAATGGCTAATTGTTTCTGTCTTTCCGTCTGTCTGAGACACTTCCTGAAGTTCTGATAGATTCAAAATCACTACATAAATGCCAGCATTTCTCTCTGTGTTCATAGAACTGAGCCTGAGAGACTTAACTGATTCTTTAAAGATGAATTTGCATTCAGCAATGAACCACAGTTCTTCTTGTGTAAAAGAGAAACGTTTTATTTGAAAAGGGAAGCCAATCTCGTAGCTATCATTCTGATGGTTTCTTGCTGAGAATATGGGAAGTATTCCGCTGAATCATTTACTAACTGGATCTGATGCAGCATTCCTAAATCAATGGGACTTTCCTAATTGGTGCTGAAATCACTTCCCTTCCTGAGGTAGGGTCCACTCTGTCAATGACACCCAGTGAAGGGACAGTAACAGCACCAAGTGGCTGCACAGTCTGTTACACATCAGAGCACCTTGCAGTAAACATTTAGCCAATACTATTAAGCTGGAGAGGGTTCAGAAAAGATTTAACAGGATGATGCCAGGGATGGAGGGTTTGAGTTATAAAAACAGGCTGGATAGGCTGGGATTTTTTTCACTCGACTGTAGGAGTTTTGGGGTGACTTGACAGAGATTTATAGAATGATGAGGTTCAAGGTGAATGGCAAGGGTCTTTTCTTGAGGATAGGGGAGTTCAAAATTATGAGGCATATATTTAAGTTGAGAGGTGAAAGATTTAAAAAAGACATGGGGGGGGTGGGGTAACCTTTTTAAACAGAGAATAGTTCGTGTGGGAAATGAACTGCCAGGGAAAGTGATAGATGCAGGCACAGTTACAGAGTTTAAGAGACATTTGGATAAGTTCATGAATAAGAAATGCTTGGTGGGATATGGGCCAAGTGCAGGCAGGTTGAACTAGTTTAGTTTGGGAACATGGTCGGTGTGGACTGGTTGGACCTAAGCGTCTGTTTCCATACTGCATGACTCTATAACTCACAGTGTGCGGACCAATAGTCCAGACAAAATATTTAGACAACTAGAGGAGGGGGAACATGAGAAATATTGTTAGTGAGAGATGGTGGCAATGGTGGGTGGGAGAGAGGGAGAATAAAACATTGTGAGATTTCTATATCTGTCATTAACTTAGAAATATTTGTGTATGTTGCATGTGTTGTAATGTTCACATATGTGCCATATTGCAACAGATTGGCTGTAGTGGATGTGTGGATCTGTGATTTTTGCGGAGAAGTATGAGTCAGTTTTCCATGAGTGAGTTTGCTTTCACTCTCACTCTGACCAACCCTCACAGGGTAAAAGACAATTACATACTCTCTTCCGCTTTTGTGTTATCGCATTATGTACCAGCACCTTCTTCCCTGATCCACCAATGCTGACCATTCCACACTCAGCCCACAAACAAGACAATGAAGACAATGACATACTCTCTTCCGCTTTTGTGTTATCGCATTATGTACCAGCACCTTCTCCTTCCCTGATCCACCAATGCTGACCATTCCACACTCAGCCCACAAACAAGACAATAAAACAGTTATAATCAAAAGCCTAACCTTGTGATTCAATGGCAGTATATTTCACTCTCAGTGTTAGTGAGGGGATCTATTAGAAACAGTAATAAACTGCAGATACTTTAACCAGTATGATGAGGTGTCTGTAGGGCAGTTTTTAGGGGCTGAAGTCCAGGGAACGTGTGACCCATGACTGGAAGAATGTGATTATGAGGTCCAAATATGAAACAGAAAATTACAAATCTAACATTGTGTAAGAAACCCACAGACACGGCCTTGTACAATGACATGGTTTTCTTTTCCTTTTTCAAGAACATCTACGTGATGCAACCTCTATGATTTCAATAAAGGCAGGAAAACATTGCTCAGCTTCCTGCACTGACTGATGGAAGGTCTGTGCTGACATCTTCTGGTTTTAGATGTTATGACAGCTCAAGGTTGATTGATCTTTCTCTTAGTTCATTCTTGCAAGGCCAGCATTTATTTGACTATCAATCAATGGTATGTGATGAGAAGTGAGTCACCTCGCTGATCTACTGCAATCCGTCTGATGTAAGTGCACACGCAGCAGTATTAAAGAGGACATTGCAGCCTCTTTCACCCCAATAGCCCCTGCTTTACTCACATTGTTACAACAATCCCTCCCTAGGATTCTGCCCATTGCAACAACTGAACATAGCCAAGTGCAATATCCCCAGGGTCCAGTGTCAGCCAATGGCAACCACAGGAACATGCTCACCTCTGCTGATCTGTCACTGGGATGTGGGCTTTGGCTCCAGTTGAATATTTATCTTTGATGCACTGGTGCTGATGTTAGCTCCTGTAACATAAGAACAATTCTCGTGCGACTGTCTGTGTGGAGTTTGCACATTTGGGCGACACGGTGGCACAGTGGTTATCACTGCTGCCTCACAGCGCCAGAGACCCGGGTTCAATTCCCGACTCAGGCGACTGACTGTGTGGAGTTTGCATGTTCTCCCTGTGTCTGCATGGGTTTCCTCCGGGTGCTCCGGTTTCCTCCCACAGTCCAAAGATGTGCAGGTCAGGTGAATTGGCCATGCTAAATTGCCCGTAGTGTTAGGTAAGGGGTAAATGTAGGGGTATGGGTGGTTTGCGCTTCGGCGGGGCGGTGTGGACTTGTTGGGCCGAAGGGCCTGTTTCCACACTGTAAAGTAATCTAATCTAATCTAATCTAATCTAATCTAATCTAATCTAATTCTCCCCGTGTCTGCGCGAGTTTCTTCTGGGTGCTCCGGTTTCCTCCCACAGTCCAAAGATGTGCAGGTAAGGTGAATTGCTCATGCTAAATTGCTGGTAGAGTTAGGTGCATTAGTTAGGGGGAATGGGTCTGGGTGGGTTATTCTTCGGAGGGTCGGTGTGGACTAGATGGGCCAAAGGGCCTGTTTCCACACTGTAGGGAATCTAATCTAATCTAAACTAGATGTGGGTAACTTGGTACTGAAAGACTCAACATATTTATTATAACTCCTGGTACATACAAATATTACAGTCACTGACACATCAGTGTCTGGGTTAACATTACACCATTTAGGTACAAATAGCCACATGCTTCCGTCAGATTGTGTTCAGGGGAATTTCCTGCAGCAGTGTGTGTCCACTCCAACAATAAAGAGATATTGCTAGACTTGGTTCTTGGTAATGAGATGGGCCAAGTAGATCAAGTGACACTGGGGCAGCATTCAGGCAGCACTGATCAGAGCATCAAAAGGTTTAGGATGTTGTTGGAGGATGAATAATATATTGATGGAGCATTGACTTTAATAGAGCAAGAACAACTCAGGGCTGGATAGACTGGAACAAAGGTAGGCAGGAGCAATAGAAGCCAAACAGTGGATTACCTCTGAAGAGGAGAGAGTTTGGGTACAGTGTTCCTTCAAAAGATAAAAGCAAACAATCCTGAATGATGAAGGAGATCAAAATTAAGTTGAAGGAAGCGGAAATGTGCTTATGGCAGATGTCAGGTAATAAATACAACCAAGAGCCATGAGGAGTACTGATAGTTCAGAACAGAGGTAAGAAATCAAATATGAGAAGCAAAGCAGGATTATGATAATAGAGTGGCTAACATAGAAGAAAATCCCAAAATATTTTTCAAGCATATCAATAGTAAAAGGGTAATAGTAAATGCTGAGTAGACCAAAATGTAGATTGACATACGGAGATATGGCTGAGGTGTTAAATTTATGACAGACCAGTCAGCTGTTTTGGAGGGATTTTCAAAAGAGCTACTCAGGATTGAATTAATGGTCACATGGAAAAAAATGGATTGATGTGCTGCCAGGGACCCAGGTTCAATCCCAGCCTCAAGCAAATGTTTGTGTGGAGTTTGCACACCCCACCCACTCCGACCCTCCCACCCCGTGGTCTGCACAGGCTTTTTCTGGGTGCTCTGATTTCCTTCCACAGACCAAACACGTGCAGGTTGGTGAATTGGCCATGCTGCGATTGTCCCATAGTGTCCAGGAATGTGCAGGCCTGGTGGATTAGTCATGGGAAATGCAGGATAACAGGGATATGGTGAGTCTGGGCGGATGCTGTTTGGAGGGTTGGTTTGGATGTGATGGGTTAAATGGCTTGCTTTCACATTATAGGGATTCTATGATACTTCAGAAGGGTAAATTTGGATGTGTTAAAACTAACTCGCTGGAGACTTTTGAAGAGGTAACAGGAAGAATTTATGAGGGCAAAGCTTTTGGGCTTCCAAAAAGCACTTGCTACATTGTCACACAACAGACTTGTCAGGAAAGTGATAGATCATGGAGTAAAAAGGACAGTAGCAATATGGATATAAAACTGGCTGAGGGATAGGAATCAGACAATAAGGGTCAATGGATCTTTTGCAGATGGAGAAACATTCACAATAGAATTCCCCAGAGGTCGTTATTTGGGCACTTGCTTTTCCTGATTTCTATGTAAATATTCCAGATCTTGGTGTGCAACAACAATTTCAAAGTTTTCAGATGATTTGAGACTTTAGAGACCTGTAAGCTATGAAGAGAACCATTTGGAACTGTAAAAGGACATTGACAAATTGGTGGTGTGTGCAGATATTTGGTAGATGAAGTTCAACATAGAGAAGTGTGAGATGATACACTTTCACAGAAAGGACATGACAAGACAGTGTAAAATATAAGGCATGATTCTGAAATGTCTAAAATAGCAGAGAGATGGGTGAATATTTACATCAGTTATTAGAGGTATTAGGTCAAGAAGGCAATTAAACATTCCTGAAGAAGGGCTAATGCCCGAAACGTCGATTCTCCTGTTCCCTAGATGCTGCCTGACCTGCTGCGCTTTTCCAGCAACACATTTCCATCCATAATTAAATTAACAAAGCATGTGATACTCTAGGCTTCATTAGCAGGGACTTCAGAGTGAAAAAGCCGGGAAGTTATGATGAACTTATATATGACACTAATTAGTTGCACTATTGTGTACATTTCTAGGTGCCAACAAAATGAATGCAGCAGAGAGAGTGCAGAGGAGGTTTATGAGAATGGTTGCAGAGATGAGACACTTCAGTTATGATGCAAGATTGGAAAAGTTGGGACTGTTTTCCTCAAACAGGACAATGCTAAGAGAAGATCGGACAGATTTCAAAATCATGGGAGTTCTGGGTAAAATAGATAGAAAAGGCACATCATTTGTAAAGAAATGAGAACCAGAGGAAATGATTTTAAAGTATTTTGCAAAAGAAGCAAATGAGAAAAACTTTGTTCACTCAGTGAGTAGTTTGGGACTGGAAGCGTGGTGGAGGCAGGTACGAGTTCAGAAATTCAGGAGAGTACTGGATGGCTATTTACATGGAAACAAGAGATAACTTTACAGGAAAAAGACAGGAGATTAGCAATACGGTAAAATGCTCAGTCAGTTCTGACACGGTGAACTAAATGGCCTCCTGCTGCACCATAACAACCCTGTAATTCTGTGTATCATGGTTCAAGTTGCTCTCCGTTAAGGGAGATTTTGAGACCTTTATACCCTCAGGTCATATGCTCTGAAACAGTCGTGCTATCATAAGCATACTTTTTTTAAAATAAAGATATTGCATATTAATTGTGAGACACAACACAACATTCCCCTTTCCCAAAGAGAAAACAAATTATCTCAAATAAATTTATTTGACATCGGCATATGTTGTTAATTGGATTATTATACAAACAGGTAAAACAGAGTTTGCAAGGCTAACAATTCAAACTTCAATATAATGCTCCGGAAATTTGACAATCTGCCCTGAGCTGATGATGAGATACGATCTGTAGAGGTCTGTATTGATCGTGACTGCTCTAGGTCAACCACTTGTTTGTCTTACTGTTCTGATGTCACTCAATATCACCACATTATCTTCCTCACTCTCTTTGTGATAATTTGTGTGTCATACATTACTCTGAGCTAGCTTCTGTTTTTTTTTGCCATGTCATACCAGGATCAGGGATGGCTTTGAATGATGTGGGCTGGTTATATATTCCAGAAAACCTTGCTAGTATCTAAGTGCTTGTGTTTGGATTTCTAACTTGCACTGTCTCACCAAAGTGCAGTT
The DNA here is from genome assembly GCF_004010195.1 of Chiloscyllium plagiosum. Taxonomy (NCBI): domain Eukaryota; kingdom Metazoa; phylum Chordata; class Chondrichthyes; order Orectolobiformes; family Hemiscylliidae; genus Chiloscyllium; species Chiloscyllium plagiosum. The sequence goes on from NC_057724.1 coordinate 5,901,400, forward strand.
TTAGTAGCTCTACCTCCTTTCTCATTTCTCTTCCATTTTCTTCTGTGCCTTGAAGAGGAACGACCCATGTCTCAGAACAGTCAAACAATTAGTTGATGGGTAAGGTCATTCACATCTGCCTTCCATACGGAAATTATGATGGGGATGGTAATCCCTTCTCCATCGATTTTGTGTGGAAATGTGGCAATGTAGTGTACAAATCTTGTGGTGCTGCTCACAAATAAACGATCATAGATTTGATAGTACGCACCATTCTGTGAGTTGGTTTGAGTGAGGATAGTTGGATGAAGATGTATTATGAGTCACTCCCCAAATGGCACACATGTCCAGTAATGGTTTATCAATGAACTGCAGTCTATTATCAGGCACCAACCATTCAGGACATGGACTAAATTAAAAATAGGGATTATGATGCCAGTGAAGTTGTTATGCGGCCAAGTTGTTGAACAATGGGAAATTTGGAGAATTTGCTTGTTACGAGCATATAATTGTTCCCTTGCAATGTGAATGCATCTGTTGCTGTTTTCGTCCTGGGAATGGATGAAACATCATGTGGATGTACAGTCTCCCTCCACTGTGGGGGTTGTTACATTTGGCGCGCCTCACATAGATTCACGGGTTGTTGGATATTCTGCTTCATTCCTGGCCAGCACATAGCCGTCATGTCTGTTCAATACCGTGCAGCCCTGGTGTAACATGGACATGATCTCCTGATGTGATGTTTGTGGTATTAGGGCTTGTTCGACTGGTAAAATAACTTGTTGTAATATGCCATGTTCATCTCTGCATGGCCAAAATGAGTGAAAGTTCTCAGGGGTGCCTTTAAAAATAGTGTCAGGCCAACCCTTTCGCAATTCTTCTGGTTGTTTACCTTTGGCAGTTGCTAATTCCAATTGTTTATTCTGGCTCTGGCCAATAATAATGTCTTCACTTCCTGACTTGATTGCAATATGTGTGGTCCATTCTACCCCAGTTGGTGTGGTTTAAATTTCATGTACTTTGACATGACAGTGCACACTGATAGTCCTGACACTGCTGGATCATTCATATGCACCAGGTAGAAGATTTTGGGAAAGCCAAAATGAACTAATGCATTGGCGCAGCACTATGATTATACCAATACCTGGAATTAATGATTATGCAGTGGGAGGCTGTACCCGAACATCACTTGCAGGAAGCATAGTGATAATATGTTAGCACTCGTCCCATTTGTCAAATTTTGCTTTTAGAGTGCGTCATTCTGTTTTTTCAGAACGTGTGCTATCAATGGCTGTAAAAGCTTCTTATGGCCTTATATCTCTGACCTGTTGTGTGAGGTTAACAATATGGAAAGCATGGTCATGTTCTGAAATTTGCCTTTCATATTGTTGAATGGGCAATTTATCAACGTATTTGTGTCTGTGTATCTTCTTGACAGTTTGCTTGCTACCAGCATTGTACTGTTACACAATCATAGAACAAAGAACATAGAACATTACAGTACAGTATAGAGTCTTCGGCCCTCGATGTTGCACCGATCTTTGGAACCAACCTGAGGTCGATCGATCATACACTAATCAATTTTCATCCATATTTTTATCCAATGACCATTTAAATGCCCTTAAAATTGGTGGGTTGAACATAGTTTCAGGCAGTGCTTTCTATGTCCCCACTGCTCTCTGTAGAAAGAAACTGCCTCTGACATCTGTCGTATATCTATCACTCCTCAATTTAAAGCTATGTCTCCTTGTGCTAGCCATCATGTTCTGAGGAAAAAGGCTCTCACTGTTCACTCTATCTAACCCGCTGATTATCTTAGATGTCTCAATTAAGTCACCTCTCAACCTTCTTCTCTCGAAAGAAAACAGCTTCTAGTCCTTCAGCTTTTCCTTATAAGACCTTCCCTCCATACCAGGCAACATCCCAGTAAATCTCCTCTGAACCCTTCCCAAAGCTTCCACATCCTTCCAATAATGCGGTGACCAGAACTATACGCTATACTCCAAGTGCGTCTGTACCTGAGTTTTATCCAGCTGCAGCATGACCTCATGGCTCCGAAACTCAATCCCTCTACCAATAAAACTTAACACAAAGTACGCCTTCTTAACAACCCTACCAACCTGGCTGGCACCCTTCAGTGAACTATGGACATGGACACCAAGATCTCTCTGCTCATCTGCACTACCAAGAATCCTACCATTAGCCCAGTACTTTTTATTCTTGTTGCTCCTTCCAAAGTGAATCACCTCACACGTTTAGGCATTAAACTCCATTTGCCACCTCTCAGCCCAGCTCTGCAGCTTATCTATGTCTCTCTGTAGCCTGCAACATCCTTCAGCACTATCCACAACTCCACCGACCTTAGTGTCATCCACAAATTTACTAAACCATCTTTCGATGTCCTCATCTAGGTCATTTATAAAAATGACAAACAGCAGTGGTCCCAAAACAGATCCTCGCGATACACCACTTGTAACTGAACCCCTGGATGAACATTTACCATCGATCACCACCTTTTGTCCTCTTTCAGCTAGCCAATTTCTGATGTAAACCGTTAAATCACTCTCAACCCCATGCCTCCATATTTTGAACAACAGCCTTATCAAAAGCCTTACTGAAATCCATATGCACATCAAGCACTTTATCCTTATCCACCTGTTTAGTCACCTTCTCAAAGTAATCAATAAGGTTTGTGAGGCACAACCTACCCTTCACAAAACCATGTTCACTATCTCTAATCAACTTATTCCTCTCTAGATGATTATTAATCCTACCTCTTATAAACTTTTCCAACACGTTACCCTCAACTGAGGTAAGGCTCATTTGGTCTGTAATTACCAGGGTTGTCTCTACTCCTTTTGTTGAACAAGGGAACAACATTTGCTATCCTCCAGTGTTCTGGCACTATTCCTGTAGACAATGATGACATAAAGATCAAAGCCAAAGGCTCTGCAATCTCCTCTCTGGCTTCCCAGAGAATCCTAGGATAAATCCCATCCGGCTCAGGGGACTTATCTATTTTCACACTTTCCAGAATTACTAACACCTCCTTCTCGTGAACCTCAATCCCGTCTGGTCTAGTAGTCTGTACCTCAGTATTCTCCTCGACAACCTTGTCTTTTTCCAGTGTGAATACTGATGAAAAATATTCATTTAGCACTTCCCCGATTTCTTGGACTCCATGCACAACTTCCTGCTACTATCCTTGATTGGCGCTAATCTTTCTACAGTTATTCTTTTATTCCTGATATACCTTTACAAAGCTGTAGGGCTTTCCTTGATCCTACCTGCCAACGACTTCTCATGTCCCCTCCTGGCTCTTCTTAGCTCTCTGTTTAGGTCCATCCTGGCTAACTTGTAACTCTCAAGCACCCTAACTGAGTCTTCACGTCTCATCCAAACATAATCCTTTTTCTTCCTCTTGACAAGAGATTTAACTTCTATAGTACACCATGGCTCCCTCACTCGACCACTTCCTCCCTGCTTCACAGGACATACTTATGAAGGACACGCAGTAGCTGTTCCTTGAATAAACTCCACATTTCAATTGCGCCCATCCCCTGCAGTTTCCTTCCACATCCTATGCATTCTAAATCTTCCCCAATCGCATTGCAATTGCCTTTCACCCAGCAATAACTCTTGCCCTGCATCGCTAAAGTAAACATAACTGAATTGTGGTCACTATCACCAAAGTCCTCACCTACCTCCAAATCGAACATCTGGCCTGGTTCATTACCCAGTACTAAGTTCAATGTGGCCTTGCCCCTTGTTGGCTTGTCTACATACTGTGTCAGGAAACCATCCTACACACATTGGACAAAAACTGACCCATCTAATGTACTTGAACTATTGTGTTTCTAGTCAATATTTGGAAAATTAAAATCCCCCATAACAACTACTCTGTTACTCTCACTCCTATCCAGAATTATCTTTGTTAGCTTTTCCTATACATCTCTGGAACTAATCAGAGGCCTATAGAAAACTCCCAAAAGGGTGACCTCTCCTTTCCTGTTTCTAACCTCAGTCCCTACTACCTCAGTAGGCAAGTCCTCAAACATCCTTCCTGCTACCGTAATACTGTCTTTGACTAACAATGCCACACCTCCCTCTCTTTTACCATCTTCTCTGTTCATACTGAAAATCTAAATCCCGAAACCTGCGACAACCATTCCTGTCCCTGCTCTATCCATGTCTCCAAAATGGCCACAACATTGAAATCCCAGATACTAGCCCATGCTTCAAGTTCACCCACCTTATTCTGGATACTCCTGGCGTTGAAGTAGACATACCTCAAACCACCTTCCTGCTTTCTGGTGAACACTTGTGACCTTGAAACCATATTTCTGACCTTACTACTCTCAACCTCCTAGACACTGGAGCTACAATTTAGGTTTGCATCCCCCTGCTGAATTAGTTTAAACCCTCCTGAATACCATTAGCAAATTCCCCACCCACCCCCAGGATATTGGTATCCCTCTGGTTCAGGTGTGGACCATCTTGTTTGTAGAGGTCCCAGCTACCCAGAATGAACCCCAATTATGCAGCTATCTGGAACCCTCCCTCTGCACCATCCCTGTCGCCATGCGTTCAACTCCTTCCTCTCCTTATTCCTCACCTCGCTAGCATGTGGCATGGACAACAAACCAGAGACAATGACTCTGTTTGTTCTAGCGCTCAGCTTCCACCCTTGCTCCCTGAATTTTAGCTTTAAATCCCCATCCCTGTTCCTACCTATGTCGTTGGTACCTATGTGGACCATGACTTGGGGCTGCTCACCCTCCTCCTCAAGGATCTTGAAAACACAATCCGAGACATCACAAACCCTGGCACCTGGGTTGTTGATAATTGCGTTGATAACCTGTGTTTTGTTACAGAGTCTGGCCTGGCCATTTAGAACTAGATTTCCTGCACATGTCCATTGGTGTCATATGATTTGCAGATGTCACAGAATGTTGGACAGCTCTTGGATATGTTCCTCAAACCACATCTGTGAGAAATTTTGTTCATTTGATTCACCGGCTGACTAGCGGAACAACTTAGAATGCACCTAAAATATATTGTTGTTGATGGCCTCCCATTGCGGCTTAGTGCTTATACTGGTTGGAGACAAAAAGAACTGCAGATGCTGGAATCCAAAGTAGAAAGACAGGAGGCTGGAAAAAAATGCTGCAAGCCAGGCAGCATCAGGAGGTGGAGAAGTCAATGTTTCAGTCCTGAAGAAGGGTTACACCTGAAATGTCAACTCCTCCAGCTTCTGATGCTGCCTGGTTTGCTGCATTTTTTCCAGCTTCCTGTTTGTCAACCCTGCACTTATACCATTGTCCAGCAAGGTATCAATGCTATGGCCTTTCATCGTACCCAGGAATCCTTCCCAAAGTTTTTAAATGGTGTCAAAGTGATTATTAATTCATTGAGCCTCTCTGAGAGTTTTTAACTCTAACATCTAACATCTAACATCTAACTCTAACATCTAACATCTAACTCTAACATCTTCAAACAAATATGTCAATAGGGTCTTGGATTGGAGTCTGAAATTCACTGTCACCTTGATCTGGTTTTGAGTGCTTTCTAGATGTTTTTCTGAATCTTGTTGATCTTTCATGGAAAGCGTGGATGGCCTAACTCTGTGAATGATGGCATGCAAAATGGAGCTTTTCTTGAGATCTTTTATCACTTGATCTGTAAAACAGGCTTGCAAAGGTTGCTTGAGGAACTGTCATTTCTTAGACATTCATTGCTGCCCAAACCATTTGCCCAAATCTTTGCTTGCCATGTCTCACTGGAGCTCTTCACTTCTGTTTTTAGGAGTGGCGTTCGTTTATTTATCAGCCTGCTTTTGCTTTGCTCTCCTTTGATTATTTTTCATGTCAGCTCCACCTTATATACTGCATCTTGTTGCTCAACTTCCGTCACCTGAGAAGCTGTCCCTTCGCAATCTGCTGACTTGGAGTAGCAGGATCCTGCCACTAGATGTCACTTACTCCAAATAAGGAATTATGATGTCACGCCATCTTCCCGCTATTTTTCGAATTGGACTCAAAATGGCGGATGTAACTGACACCCTGCGGGAAGGTAAATAACCTTAGTTTAGAACACTTTTATTTTGGTGTGTTGAAAGGTGTATTCCATTCAGGAGAGTTTTGTTCGACATTTTGCGAAGCTTTTGACTTATTTTTGTTGATTTTTTTAAACTGGAAAGGCTGTTGTTGGATCGTTTTCTTTTAGAGAGAGGCAGGTCTTCAAATTTAGAATTTAATCTGGAATGAAATGTCTCTGTCTTTTTCAATGTAATGATCTCCACTCGCGGAAATCATTAATGGTCTTAATGGCCCAAAAAATGTTCCTATCCATCGATATTATTTGGTGGATCTTCAGTGATGTTTCTGAATATTTACTAGACATCTTTGACTCTTATAAATTGCCCCCTGCTAACCATGAACTGCCACCATGGTGTCAGCTTTGTCTCCAGCAGTGAATTTATACCTGACATGTTGATGCTTGTTAGCTCCTGTAACATAAAACTAGCTGTGGGTGACTTGGTTTTGAGTAGATCAATAGTTATGGATTAGAGCATATATATATATATATATATATATATGTGTGTGTCTTACACTCAAAGGCACTTGAGTATTTGGGCAAATATTAGGTTATTCAGTCACAAACATTGTAAGACTGCACATTATTACTTTCTTTAATTATATATTTGAGGAAGAGGACTGTTTTAAAACCAAGGATTGAGAAAAGAACTGATGCGTTGGAACTGTTGTGACTTGTGTTTTCACTGCAACCAGTGGAGGAAGACAGATAAGACAGCCTGTCACTTGTGTGCAGAGTGGGATGCAGTCAGCTGTTTGATTTATGCAGTTGGATGTTGTGAATGTCAGTGGTCATCAGGCTGACAACTCTCTGGCTCTGAGGCTGCTGAACAGGTGTGTGAGTGAAAGATATAAAGGCAGAAGGTCTCCAGACTGGAAGAAGCTGGGTCTGTCTCTAACACTGTAAAGCCAAATAACTCAAACCTGGGGACAGTCAATTATTTTCTCTCAACATTTGCGATACGCTGTTGTTTCTAATCAATGACTTGTGAAACTGAAAAATTCATGTTTAAATCCCTGTGCCTTCAGCAAAAACTGAAAATGCATGAAAAGGAGGAAATTGAATGACAGTGGTCTCAAAAATATCACCTCATTGAAGCCTGTGTACCACTGATATTCAACTGTGATTCCTCAGTGTTTTTCACTTAATGCATAACACCCATATATTTCTTTTCTTTGTCTGCATTTGTCCATATGTATGTGTGCGAGGGTTTTTTAGAGGAGGATTAGAGTTTGAACTAGTAGTTATTGCTGACAGTTTACGGATTTATTCACCAGTGGTCAGAACTTATTTCTTTGTCATAGAGTAGTTCTTGTTAAGTACAGGAACCTGGTCCATGTTTTCTATTAACTTGATTTCATCAAACAGGTAAACTAGGATTTTGCATACTTTGATTAAATTATTAATTTTCCTGGTGTCCCAGAGTGGTGTCTATTGAAAATAAGCAGACTTTCCCAAATGGGTTATAATAACAGTATTATACCTCTATCAGAGTGTCATGCTTCCAGTCATGATATCATGAGCATGTCTCTTAAAGGTATACTGCATACAAAAACAAAAGAAATTGCCATGCCAGCACCTGTCCAGCTGCTCCTCCAATCACCTGCTGGATATCTCTCACATTTACTCAGTAGTGAGCCTATCAATAGCAAACATGGCATCAAAGTTGCTTGTGATTGGAGGAGACAGACCTAAGAGACTCTGTCCATTCAATTTCGGCTGTGGCATTTCTTTGGCTGGTTACTCTGTGATTAAATTTCCATGGGTGTTTTTTTTCTGAGTGGAAAGCTTCACCCATCTCCTCACTTATTTTCAGCCTTGGTACCGTGTAATCTCCATTGTGCACTGCTGGAAACTTGACCTCTGGTAGGTGATTGTTTTTAGATACAAGAGTCAGTTCCACACTCAGTCTGCACTTTATTGCACTCTCTTACTGCTGCATTCATTTATCATGCAGAACATCTCAACAAAATTAAACGTGCCGTGATCATTTATCGGATATCACATTACATTTTGTAGAGGTCTCTAGAATATATATTACCTGAATACATGTTCTACAACTTTTATTTTTACTCATGGGACTTGGTTGATCATTTTCCTTGTTCATTCACACGTTATGGACAAATCTCAAATTTCTGTTGAACATGATTAAATAGTCTGCCTTCTTCAATTGATGCAGTCCATGGGGTTTAGGTATACCCATAGTGTGGTGAGAAAGGAACTACCAGGATTTTGACTGAGTGAAATAATGGAAATGGAGATAATATTTCCAAACTAGGATGGTGTTTGGCTTGGCGTGGAACTTGTAAATGGTATTTTTCCAATGGACCTGCTGTCCTTGCCCTCTAAATGGTAGAGGTTGTTGGTTTTCAAAACACTGTTGACAGTAACCTTGTTGCTCACTGCTGCCACAATCAGGTGAAATTGGGGCATGGCTTCAGTCAAGGCCAAATCTCCTTTCTTGAGTCTATGTGACCCATCTGGCTTTTTGACCAGTAAAATTAGGGAGCTAGTCATTGAAGTGATGTCTACCACTATTCCCTGCTCTTTTTGATCTTCAATAATGTCGACTACCATCTTCATAGGCTTTTGCTTTAACTGGGTCCTTTTTATATAAAATGGGCGTGTGTACCCTGGTACCTTAATTGTTTCTATTGGCATATCACCGCAGTCCTGTTTATGCCTTGTCCTATGTCATAGAGTCATAGAGATGTACAGCATGGAAACAGACCCTTCAGTTCAACCTGTCCATGCTGACCAGATGTCCCAACCCAATCTAGTCCCACCTGCCAGCCCATATCCCTCCAAACCTTTCCTATTTGCACGTTCTCCCCGTGTCTGCGTGGGTTTCCTCCGGGTGCTCCGGTTTCCTCCCACAATCCAAAAATGTGCGGGTCAGGTGAATTGGCCATGCTAAATTGCCCGTAGTGTTAGGTTTAAGGGGTAAATGTAGGGGTATGGGTGGGTTGCGCTTCGGCGGGTCGGTGTGGACTTGTTGGGCTGAAGGGCCTGTTTCCACACTGTAAGTAATCTAAGTAATCTAATCTAATCTAATCTATTCATATACCCATCCAAATGCCTTTTAAATGTTGCAATTGTACCAGCCTCCACCACTTCCTCTGGCAGCTCATTCCATGCCTGTACCACCCTCTGTGTGAAAATGTTGCCCCGTAGGTCTCTTTTATACCTTTCCCCTCTCACCGTAGACTTATGCCCTCTAGTTCTTGACTCCCTGACCCCAGGGAAAAGACTTTGCCTACTTACCCTATCTGGAAACATTCCACATAATACCCTACATTCTCCTTTGAGAAGATCCTGACCCATTCCAGTCGACTCTAAGTCCCAACACAAACATATTTGACCTTTTGTATGCTTTGGGTATATACAGGGCAACCGCTGTATTTGCAGAATTATCAGTTACCCGCGGTTTACGCATGGCCTGTGCATATTATGTGCGCATGCACGGGACTGAGTTCTTCCAAAGTTACCCACTTGCCGACTTGCAGTTCCCTTGTTATATTCTCACCTGTCACTCCCGTACATGTTCCCGCTCCTGCTCCCACCTGGCTCTCCATAACATGCTCCTGGCCCCAGCCAACTCCAGTGACATGTGTCCGATGCATCAGTTTTTATTTCTGGCTGCCACCCAGACACACCCTATTGTTCCTCTGAAAGAAACTCGAGTCCATGTTCTGAAGTTGGACCTGTACTTTTGGGCCTCAGTTCCAGTGGGAGAAATGACCAGAGCGCAGACAAAATGAATGCTCACCATATCATCGCCCACCTTTCACAATTGCCCAGCTTCCTCTGAGTCACAGCTTCTCTGAAAGGGTGTGTTTAACCCCTACTTTTTCAACTAGACAGGACTACGGTTTCTTTGTTCAATCACTTATTCATGTATGCAGGGAAATGTACACACATCGCGGACGTTATGTACAGCTCAAATCTTTATTACAACAACAAAGATTTTTTAAAATCATTTTTATAGATACTTCCACCGATCAGCTATTCCGACAGATAATATTTAAAATAAAAGGTTGCACATTTGCTCACCCAAAAATAAAAAAAACCGAAAGAACTATGGGTGCTGGAAATCAGAAACAAAAACAGAAATTGCTGAAAAATCTTAGGTCTGGCAGCATCTGTGGAGAAAACTTGGAGTTAACTTTTCAGGTCCAATGATCTTCAGGACAGGTTTCTGAGATTTTCCTGCTGAGATTATCCAATGATTTTTGTTCTTGTTTGGTCTCCCATATCTCTACCCAACAATGATTTCTTAGTTCACATTCTGGGCGAGTACATATGACTATATTGTCCAATCGTATTCCAACTTATACCTATGACTATATTATCAAATTATATCATTTCATGTTCACATCACTGAGCTGCAGCATGTACTGGTGATTACTGACAAAACTATTATGTTTATTACTGCCCCATCAGGAGATGTTTTCCAAAAGATTTTAAGGAATATTATAAATTGGAAATGAAAGAGATGGTGAACTGTTGAAAACATTCCAGAGATTCCTCTACAACTGAACTTGCAGCCACAAATGGTGGAGTAATTAAAATTAGGGATATTCATGAAGCAAGAATTGGAAAAGCTCAGATCTCTTGTGGGCCATTGCAGATGTCAGATTTAGGGAAAGATATTAACACGAAGGGATATGAAAACAAAGACAAAAACAAAAATGAAGATGTTGGTTGATTGGGAGCCAATGTAAACTACACACAACAAGGATGAAATCAATTAGGAGACAGTGAGGACCGTAGATGCTGGAAATTAGAGTCAAGAGTGTGGTGCTGGAAAAGCACAGCAGGCCAGGCAGCATCTGAGGAGCAGGAGAATTGACATTTCAAGCAGTTTCCTGATGAAGGGCTAATGACTGAAACATTAATTCTCCTGCTCCTCGGATGCTCTGACCTGCAATGCTTTTCCAGCACAACCCTCTCGACAAAAGGGGTGATATTGAAAAAGAACTTGGTGTTAGTTAAGGTCTGGAAAACAACACCAAAATGCATCCCTTATGTAGATTAAGATTATTGTCAGAAAGGAATTTGTCCAAAATTGTAGCATATAATTGCTGTAACCTTTAGGGTTGAAAACCTTTACAATATCAGAGACAATACTGACTCGTGGGATTGCTTCAGTTTCAAGTGCAGCCATCACTGCTCTGTGCATTCTCTGTAAGATCATGCAGTGCAGACGTCAGCAGCTTATAGTTCAGTAAAATGACTATCCTGCTGCAAAGATGCATTGAATGCTTCATGATTTGTTGAGGGCAAGCCCACTTAGTGAAGTGACTTCAACATTGCTCCACTTCATACTTATAATTATATCTTGAGTTATTTTGCCCCTAACCAGGGGAGTGGTTACCGCTGCTTTCAGATAATCCCCAGGTTTCCTTGCCCTTTTGGCCAATCGTTAAACAGAGGCATCATCCAGCTCCAGACATTGACGGAAACCTGTTATTTCTTTAACCAAAATTTGATTGTTGTAAATAAGTGAAGCATGGGTGACTGGAACTGCTTCTTCTGCTCCGGAATGTATCGCTAACAGCTGTATTCTTTTCTGTAACCGTTTCTTTCGCACCTCCACAATCACTAAGTTTAGGCTTGAAAGGTCATCTTCCAAACGAAAGATTGAGGGTTTCATAGACTGAGCCATCTGACCTCTGAAAGAAAACATTTTACATGATATTTGGCTCCACATTTAGAGCTTGTATTTATATAGCACATTGTCACATTCTCAAAACCTTTGATGTATTTCATGTCCATTAATTAATTAGTCATAGAGATGTACAGCACGGAAACATAACCTTTTGGTCCAACTCATCCATGCTGACTAGGTATTCTAAATTAATCTAGTCCCATTTGCCAGCATTTGGCCCATATCCCTCTAAACCCTTCCTATTCATATACACATCCAAATGCTTTTTAAATGCTGTAATTGTACCTGCCTCCACCACTTCCTCTGACAGCTCATTCCATTTATGCACCATTCTCTGCGTGGAAAAGTTGCCCCTTTTATATCTTTCCCTCTCACCTTAAACTAATGCCCTCATGTTTTGGACTCCTCCACTCTGGGGAAAAGACCTTGGCTAAATCATGCCCCTCATGATTTTAGAAGCCTCTATAAGGTCACCCAAAAATCTCTGATGTTCCAGGAAAAATAGCCCCAGATTAGTCAGCCTCTCCCATTTGCTCAAATCCTCCAACCCTGGCAACATCCTCTTTACATTTCTGCCTCCTGGACTGGAGATTTGCCTATGAGACTTCTAGTTTCCTGAATTTGCCTTTGGCCAGGATGGGTTTGTGGGATGTTACTATATTGGAACAGTTTACTGTTCAATAGCTAAACAATCTGTTATTCTGTTAAGTTTTCCAATAGAATTGTTACTCAAATTTCTTCTTTCATTAGTTGTATTTTAACTATAGTGTAAGAATAAAATGGGTTTTGCTTCAAATCTGTCAGTTGCATCTGGATTGCCATGTCTGGCACTTGTCTTTAAAATAAAAAAAAGTTAGGGTCCAGGCTATTTTTTTTTATATAGATATTTTTATTAGAAATTTAACATTTTTACAAGTTTACAAAAATAAACAAAACTCTCAAATATAAACATTGATATACAATTAAATCAAATATACAATAGCCAAAATTTAACAAGAGAGAAAGAAAAATACCGAAAAAGAAAAAAAAAACAAAACTCAACTATCTACTAATCTAACCTACAACTAACCAGAGTGTATATTTAAGTCTCTTACATGCTCAGATGTAATAAAACCCGTATTCGTGCGGGATTCCTCTCCTGAGGGGCCCCGGACCAGCCAGGTTTGTAATCTCAATTAAATAAAAGCCCTTGTTAGGATAGCCGAAATATCTGTATTTATGAAATTCAAGAAGGGCTGCCATATTTTATAAAATAATTCGGTCTTTCGGTGCACCATATTTGTAAGGAAGTCAAGGGGAATACATTCCATAATTAATCTGTGTCAATTTGAAAGTCCAGGGGGGCCCTCAGCCACCCAGTTCACCAAAATATTTTTCCTTGCACGAAAGAAAGAATAGAAAATAGTCTCTTCACGTACGTGACCAGGGAGGGAAAGTTCGAAAAGCACAAGAGGAGAGATACGGGGTCCACTTTTATTTCCGTTCCTAAAATTACTGTCAGGGTACTTGCTACTTTAGTCCAATATCTACGGATCTTATAACAGGTCCAT
>NC_057724.1:5917298-5951420 GCF_004010195.1 Chiloscyllium plagiosum
TACATAAAATAATAACAGAACAACCCCGGGGGGGGGGGGAGAAAATCAAATCCCTCTCCCCACCCCCCATGATAATATTAAACAGTAAGGTAAGAAAAAAAAAGGGGGGTATATAAACCAAAGCGGGGGGAAAGGCAAACCAACATCCATTATGTCCCACAGTTTATCTAAGAAAGTCCAAGAATTCCTTAGCCTTTTCTGGCGATCCGAAGTTATGCACAGATCCTTCATGGTTAAAGCGTAACGTCGCTGGGTAGTGTAAGGAGTACTGAATATTTAAGTCCCTTAAACGCTTCTTCGCCTCGTCGAATGCCTTCCTCTTTCGGACCAAAGCTGGGGAAAAATCCTGGGATAACATGATCTTGGATCCTTTATAGATCATAGCTTGGGGGTCTTTTCCGAGATTTCTAGAGGCTTCTAGGAGTATCTGCCTCTCCTTGTAGCTCTGCAGCCGGAACAGGACCGGGCGTGGGCGCTGGTTCGAGCCGGGCCCGCGAATTGCGACCCGGTAGGCCCATTCCACCCTTACCTGGCCTGATCCAGCTTCCAGATTTAAAAGCTGTGGCAGCCACTGCTCGAGAAACACTGTAAGCTGCCCTTCCTCTTCCTGTTCGGGAAGGCCCAGCAAACGAATATTTTTTCGATGACCTCTATTATCGAGGTCGTCAATGTGATTCTCTAAGGTCCGGACTCGCTGTTCGAGAGTCCGGACCTGTTCCACGGCTGATTGAGCTTAGTTTCAGAGGTCGCGACCTTTAACTCCGCCCCTCCGACTCAGCGCTCGATTTCCTGGATGTCTCAGTCGTGCTTCTGCAGCGCGGCCGAGAGTGAGTCCCATCGATTTCGGGATTCTTTGATGAAAGCGTCGATCTTCGCGTCCAGTTTGGAGATCATTTCTACAAGGCTTGTCACCGTAGGTAAGTCCCCCGGGGCGGCTGTGGACGCCTCAGCTGCAGCTGGAGAGGGTGGGGGAGGGCTTCCTGCTCATTGAGAGCTGCGGGCTCCCTTCCCTTTAGTCATTTTTACTAAAGATTAGATTGTTTAAATATAATATTAAACAACTAATTACATTAAACAGCTATTATAAATGATTTGGTGAGTGTGGTGGGGGTGGGTGACCCACTTTGCCCAAGTCTTGGGAGGAGCACTGTCGACTCAGACTTGCTGGGTCGCCGCCATCTTGGATCTCCCCAGGCTATCTTTTTAATATATATTGAGAGGGTTTAGTCTGAAACATAACACAAGGTTCAGGGCAAGTTTGCCAAGGTTCAGATTGTCATTGATCACACCTATATCACCATGGAAGATCCAGCAAGTCAGCCCTGTATGTCCAGTGGCACAGACAGTGAAGAAATATTGTGTCTGATTTGGAGGCCAACTTTCTTTTCATTGTGGTTCTATGATTGTGTAAGTAGCTGGATACAGGGGCCAATTTGAAATTTACCAGCACTCAGCAAATCAATGCCAGATATCAATGGCTTTGTCTCCATTGAAAACCATGTCCATTTCAGTCATGATGCTCTTGTTGTGAATCAAATAAGAATATCATTGAGACCCTGAATCTGTCCTGATCATTAAGGAACACAGACATTTTGACTACAACAGGATGGGTTGAATAACCACATCATGTGCTGCTTCTGTCAAAGTAGGAACAAGGTGGATTTCCTTGTTTTTGACATTTTAAAAATATAATTGTTTGTGGGACATGACCAGCATTTACTGTGCATCTCTAGTTGCCCTGGAAAAAGTGATGTTCAGCTGCCTTCTTGAACTGCTGCAGTCCATGTACTGTAGGTTAACTCTCAATGTCCCTAAAGAGGGAATTCCAGGATTTTGATTTAGCCACAGTGAAGGAACGATGATATATTTCCAAGTCAGGATATATATGGACGAAAACTTGCAGTGGGTGGTATTCCCATGTATTTGCTGCCCTTGAACGTCTAGTTGGAAGTGGATCTGGGTCTGGAAGGTGCTTTCTAAGGATCTTTGGTGAATTTATGCAGTACATCTTGTAGATGGTATGAATTGCTACTGCTGAGTGTTGGTGGTGAGGAGAGTGGTCAGATTACCAAAGATTTGATGAAAAAGAGAGATTTTAAGGGGTATTTTAAGGAGGAAATTAAGTCACAAGGTGGTGAACTGTTGGGAAAACATTCCAGAGATTGCTGCCGAGGCAACTAAATTGTGGCCACCAGCAATAGAGCAAATAATATTGGATATGCTCACGAAACAAGAGTGGACAGTCATGTAATCATACTGGAGAAATTCAAGTATCTTGTGGGACGGTTGCTGATTAGAGATAGGGGGGAGGTGCAATAATCTGAAGGGATATGACAGGATGACAGTTTTATAATCCCCCGGGTCTCTGGCGCTGTGAGGCAGCAGTGCTAACCACTGTGCCACCATGCCGCCCACAAAGTTTCTTCATGGAGTGACGGCACTCCATGAAGAAACTTTGCCATCAACTACTACCCTCTGTCTTCTTCCATCCAGCCAATTCCTAATCCAAACCTCCAACTCACCCTCAATGCCATAAAGGTGGATTTCCTTGTTTTTGACATTTTAAAAAATATAATTGTTTGTGGGACATGACCAGCATTTACAGTGCATCTCTAGTTGCCCTGGAAAAAGTGATGTTGAGCTGCCTTCTTGAACTGCTGCAGTCCATGTACTGTAGGTTAACTCTCAATGTCCCTAAAGAGGGAATTCCAGGATTTTGATTTAGCCACAGTGAAGGAACGATGATATATTTCCAAGTCAGGATATATATGGACGAAAACTTGCAGTGGGTGGTATTCCCATGTATTTGCTGCCCTTGAACGTCTAGTTGGAAGTGGATCTGGGTCTGGAAGGTGCTTTCTAAGGATCTTTGGTGAATTTATGCAGTACATCTTGTAGATGGTATGAATTGCTACTGCTGAGTGTTGGTGGTGAGGAGAGTGGTCAGATTACCAAAGATTTGATGAAAAAGAGAGATTTTAAGGGGTATTTTAAGGAGGAAATTAAGTCACGAGGTGGTGAACTGTTGGGAAAACATTCCAGAGATTGCTGCCGAGGCAACTAAATTGTGGCCACCAGCAATAGAGCAAATAATATTGGATATGCTCACGAAACAAGAATAGACAGTCATGTAATCATACTGGAGAAATTCAAGTATCTTGTGGGACGGTTGCTGATTAGAGATGGGGGAGGTGCAATAACCTGAAGGGATATGACAGGATGACAGTTTTATAATCCAGATATTGGTTGACTGGGAGCCATTGTAAACTAGAGACAATAGGAGTGATATGAACAGAGAACTTTGAGTAGGTCTACACCCTGAAAACACAGACAACAAGATCTAAAGGCATGCCTTACATGGATTAAGTAAATTGCCAGAAATTAATTTCCAAAAAGGGAATATTCTGGAGCAGAATTTGTATAACTTTCAGGGATAAACACTTGTCCAATATCAGAGACAGTGTGGACTCACCAGATTTAGTCCCAAATGCACCACTCTCTGTACGTTCTCTGTAAGATCATCAAGTGCACAATTCAGCAGCTGGCAGGCCATATAAAATGACAATCCTGCTGCAATGATGCATTGAATGCTCCGTGAGGTGTTGGAGGCAAGCCCACTTAGTGAAATGTCTTCATCAGCATAGCCCCACTTCATCCTTTTAATTAAATCTTGAGTTATTACCCGACCAGGGGAGTTGTCACCACTGCTTTCAGATCCTGCACAAGTTTCCCTGCCCTTTTGGCCAGTTTTTGAAGAGAGGAATCATTCAGACCCAGGACATTGATGAAAATTTGCTATTTCTTTTATCATGCTCTCATTATGAGAAACAAGCCTGACGTGAACACCTGGCACTGCTCCGCTGTTCCGGAATATATTGCCAACTTCCATATTCTTATCTTTAACGTTTTCTTTTCAATCTCTACAGTCTGTGTTTAAATTTGGAAGGTCCAGTATGTTAGTACTTTTCTGCATATTCACAAGAACACTTTCAAGAGCTTGTGAGCAGATTAAAGTCATACAGATTCAAATCATAACTTGATATCAGGATGATAATTGGGGCAGCATGGTGGCCCAGTGGTTAGCACTGCTGCCTCACAGTGCCAGGTACCCAGGTTCAATTACAACCTCGGGAAACTGTCTGTGGGGAGTTTGCACATTCTCCCTGTGTCGGCGTGGGTTTCCTCTGGGTGCTCCGGTTTCCTCCCATAAGCCAAAGATGTGCAGGTTTGGTAAATTGACCATGCTAAATTGCCCATAGTGTTTAGGGGTGTGTAGGTTAGGTGTATTAATCAGGGGTAAATATAGGGTATGGCGAATTTAATCTGTGATAAAGGTCACCAATCAAACTTTTTGGAGGGTTGGTGTGGACTGGTTGGGCTGAAGGGATTCCAGGATTGGACAATGGGTGATGGGATCCCTGCTTCTTGCAAGTTTCTGACACAGTGATTCCTGATCTTCTCCAGTTCTTGCTCGTCACTAAATGCAACCCCCCTTCCTTTCTTATTGATTCGAGATAATTGTCAATTTTAGATTAAATGAAGTAGAAATTCTTCCCCAATCATTTAATCTCTTTGGCATGAGATAATGATAAAGAAATCATATCTTTCAAAATGCAGTTCATTCAGGCACCTATTTGTTTGGAATTTTGATCCAATTTCTGGCAGATTCCAAAAGCAAGCATTCATAGTTTGGGATGTTTGTATCCAACTGACTCTGTTGTATTGTCTATATTGGCAACTTGACCTGCCCCGTTAACATTTTTCTTAAGTTGACACATTGCTTTGATGAAGGTAGGTTTCCCAACACCTGCTTCTCCTGCCACTGCGATGTTCAGCTCTGTATTGTCCAGATCATCTGACTTGTTCTGTATCAGTGGTATTCCCACCTGCACTCCATCTGTTTCATAAGCAGCATTCATTGTATTAACCTCTTCCAGACTGAAAAATGAGGGATTCAAAAAACTGGGCGATCTGATCTCTGCGGAAAAAAAAAATGATGTTTAGTTCCACCTTAATATAAAAAGCTTTTATTTATGAAACATATTGTCACATATTTGGAACCACCTATATATTGTACTTAATTAATTAATTAGTGAAATGTAATCACTGTTGTGATGTAGCCAAATGTGATGGCTAATGTATGCCAGGAAGGTTCCATATGTAGCAATGAAATGGAGAACTATTTGATCTATTTTTAGCATTATTGATGGAAAGAGGATCATAGATTGGGAAATGGGAGTTCTAACTTTCTCTTCTTCCAATAGTATCTGGGAATTGCTTCCATCCACTTGAGAGCACCAATGGGACCCCAGTTTAAGGCCTCCTTTAAAAAATGGCATATGTGACATTGAAGCATTTCCCCTCTATGTTATCCTGGTGTGCACCCTGGAGTATATGCTCACACCCCAAATTGGTGAGAGTGCGACCGACAGTGTCAACCGCATAACATGATTTAGAAAAGATAAAACATGAGTAGAGTGTTTTTAAGCAATTAAGTGTTTAAAAATGGTGAAGAAATATTTCAAATTTAATCTGTGATAAAGGTCACCAATCAAACTTATTGGACACTGCTTAAGGTTTGTATTATTCCACTTGTGTATAAGGATTTCAAGGCTCTGGTGTCTTTATCTCATGAACGACATGATTGTGAGACAGGGCGTGCAACCAAGGTTGCACTATACCCAGGACTTTACCCAGACAGGACTGTCTTCTGAAGAGAGACTGAGCATATTGGGTCTTTTATCTCCAAGTATCAAAGAATGTGAGATGACCTCATTGAAAAATACAAATGGTTAAAGAGATAGACAAAATAGATGCTGGTCAGATGGGTGCCCTCGTTATGGAGTTTCGAACTGGAGGGCACAATTTAAAAAGTGGGGATATGAAACCTTAGCAGGACTTATACACTTAATGGTAAGGTCCTAGGGAGTGTTGCTGAACAAAGAGACCTTGGAGTGCAGGTTCATAGCTCCTTGAAAGTGGAGTTGCAGGTGGATAGGATAGTGAAGAAGGCGTTTGGTATGCTTTCCTTCATTGGTCAGAGTATTGAGTACAGGAGTTGGAGGTCATGTTGCGGCTGTACCGGACATTGGTTAGGCCACTGTTGGAATATTGCATGCAATTCTGGTCTCCTTCCTACTGGAAAGATGTTGTGATACTTGAAAGGATTCAGGAAAGATTCACAGGAATGTTGCCAGGTTTGGAGGATTTGAGCTATAGGGAGAGGCTGAACAAGCTGGGGCTGTTTTCCCTGGACCTTATAGAGGTTTACAAAATTATGAGGGGCATAGATAGGATAAATACAACAAAGTCTTTTCCCTGAGATGGGGGAGTCAAGAACTAGAGGGCATAGGTTTAGGGTGAGTGAGGAAAGATATAAAAGAGACCTAAGGGGCAACCTTTTCTCACAGAGGGTGGTACAGGCATGGAATGAGCTGCCAGAGGAAGTGGTGGAGGCTGGTACAATTGCGACATTTAAAAGGCATTTGGATGGGTATATGAATAGGAAGGGTTTGGAGGGATATGGGCCAGGTGCTGGCAGGTGGGACTAGATTGGGTTGGGATATCTGGTCGGCATGAACAGGTTGGACCGAAGGATCTGTTTCCATGCTGTACATCTCTATGACTCTATGATTCTATGACTTCTCCATCTTTTTGATGCTGCCTGGCGCAGTGTGTTCTTACAGCCTCCTGTCTGTCTATTATGGACATAAATATGGCATTTTTAACTAGGCAGGCAATGAGTAGTATTGAGCAACAATGATCAGTGATAGGGAGTTGGGATTTGCAATCTCTGTCAATGACATGAACAAAGAGATCAGAAATAATGTATTTAAAATTTCTGATGATGCAAAACTAAGTTGAAAGAATTCCACAAAGGCCAATGTCGCCTCACCAAGTCACCCTTTATTTAAACATACATTGTACATGACACTAACTCAGCTAGTACAGACCTCACCTTGAGAGTGAACAGAACTCCTGATACTCCTGTTTATATCTGTCAGTCAGGACTCCCTGACAGGGGCTGTTAACTTGGTCCACTTAGGGAAATCATACTCTGAGATGCACTTGGCTGACCTCGTTCCAATCATTACGTCCCTCCCCCTTCAAGTCCTGGGAAGTAGGCCCATTCTTTCTCCTGTGCTTCTCCTTGGGTGTTGACGCACCAAGTCCTGTTCCGCCGACTCTGCCTTGGAGACTGGTGGTATGTACCAGACTATAGCCTGCCTCTTGCGACCCAAGTGTCTAGGAAGAAATTCATCATCAGGCATACAGCATTCAAATGGGATGACCCAGAACTTTACAGGAAATCCTGATACGGCCTGTGCAAGGTCAACAGAGATGCCAAGAGACGGTACCAGATTAAGTTAGAGACCCAAATTAACCACATGCACACCCACCGCCTGTGGCAAGGTCTAAGGACATAATGGTGTACAAAGTTAAGCAGAGCAAATAGCAGTACTGAATAGTACAGTGTCATGTACAATCCAGATTATTATGCTCCCCATAATAAAATACCATCCTCTACAATGTTATGCTCTTGCTGCGTACAGCAAGATTTCAGTTTTACTGTGTGATGGCTCTTTTGTTTCTCCCGCCACCAGCTGTTTTAGTTTGGCCAGGATGCAATACTTTTCCGTCCACTGTCTGTTATTGTCAGTGGTGACTGGAAGGGAGTCTATAAAGTTTAAAACCAGGACTGTAGTGGTGGCACCACCTGTGGTGTATCTGCCAGTGAGAGGTGGCTCAAGGTATCCACATTTGCTACTTAGCCTCCTTGGTAGTGTCCCAACTTGTAATTGTACGCACTCAGAAAAAGATGGCACCGCTGAATTTGACCAGAAGCTGTGGGTGGTACTGTATAATCTTCTTAAAGTAACCCTTTTAAGGGGTTGTAATCTGTTACTATTACATATTAACATCCATAATGTAATGGTGGAACTTTCTCACACCAAAGATGACTGCCAAACCTTCCTTCTCTATCTGGGTGTATCTTCTTTCAGCATCAGCCAAAGTCCAGGAAGCTTATGCTATTGGGTGTTTGTCTCTGTGGGCCACTGGTTAGCCAACACCACCCCAATACCATACAGCATGTTAGTACCACATCTCCCTTGGGATCGTAGTGTGCTAATACTTTAGATATGACTGTGTGTTGCGGGGAAAGCACAGCAGGTCAGGCAGCATTCGGGGAGCAGGAGAATCGATGTTTAGGGCATAAGTCCTGAAGAAGGGTTGCACCCAAAATGCTGACTTCTCCACCTCCTGATGCTGCCTGGCTTGCTGTGTTCCTCTCCCTCTTGATGCTGCCTGGCCTGCTGTGTTCTTTCAGTTTTCTACCTGTCTATTTTGAATTCTGCAGATTTTTTGTCTCTAAGAAAAACCATGCCAGTCTGTCTAATCTTTCTTCATAATTGAAACTCTGCAGTCCAGGCAACATCCTGGTAAATCTCCTCTCCAGTGCTGTCACATCTTTCCTATAGTACAGATTCTAGAACTGCACACAATACTCCATTTCTGGCCTTATCAATCCCGTATGATTGTATCTCAAAAATTTGATTAAGCTTTTTGTGGAAGTAACCAAGAAGATTGAGGGCAGAGTGGTGGATGTTATTTACTTGGATTTTAATAAGGCCTTTGACAAGGTTCCGCATTATAGACTAATTAGTAAAGTTACATCACATGGTATTCAGGGTGAGCTTGCCAGTCAGATACAAAATTGGCCCGATGGCAGGAGACAGATTGATGGTGGGAGGTTTGTCGTTTGGACTGCAGGTCTGTGTCCAGCAGTGTTCCACAGGGATCAATGCTGGGCCTTCTTTTGTTTGTCATATATATAAATTATTTAGATGAGAACACAGAAGGTGTGCATAGAAGTTTGCACACGACACCAAAATTGGTGGTATAGTGAAGAAGGCCATCTCAGATTGCATAGCGATTTTGTTCCTTTGTTTAAGAAGGGACCGGGAGATAATCAAGATAATTACAGGCCGGTGAGCCTGACATCAGTGGTGAAGCTATTGGAAAAGATACTGAGAGACAGGATTTATTCACATTTGAAAGCAAATGGATTTGTTAGTGATAGTATGTGTTTGTCCGGAGAAGGTCATGTCTTACCAACGTGATTGAGTTTTTTGAGGAGGTGACAAGAATGATTGATGAGGGAAAGGCAGTAGATTTTGGGATTGCCACCACTGACGTTGTATAGAAGTAGAGGTGGGATCAGCAAATTTGAGCTACTCATTCAGGTTTTAGTAAGAGGCTGATAAGCTGGTGTATTTGTGAGGTGGGAGGCGTATGCTTTTGTTCCTTTGCCTTCATGGAGACATCACTAAGCAGTCAGAAACATTCAAAGTCCTGAAATGTTATCAACTGCTTGCTGTCCCTGTAACAGGTGACCCACAGAAAAAGTAGTAATTGTTTTTGCCAATTCCTAAGTACTGAATGAGTGCACTCTGAAATAATTCCAAGGGCTGGTATCCTGTCACTGAGTCATCCTTTATTTGCATGTGGAGAGTCTTTGACACAATCCAGCTTCCTGAGAGACAGCTCTCTGAGTGAACAGGAGGTCTGTCAATCCTGTTTCTATCTGTCAGCCAGGGCTCCCGATTGAACCAGATTAACAGTACCAATCAGAGATCTCATATTGTACTAGGTCTACCTGGCTGACCTTGTTCAATCACTACACACTCAATAACAAAGTATGGAGAGGCTCACCAGACATAGCCATGGAGAAGTTTACATCTTCACACCACTGACTTGTGCTATTCATTGGTGATATTCTGCATCAATGCAGGGTATTTTGTGCATTTGATAATGTCTGATCCAATATGACATTGTAATAGCCTTTCCCCAATCACGTTTCCTCTTACCGGTCATCCATCAGCATGCGCCCACTTAATTTATCAAAGGCCAGGTCCCTCTCAGCTCCACACTGGCATGGCACAAGAAGAAGCGATTAGACCAGTCAATCAATCATGGTCTGAAGGGAAGGCTATCTGGAAGTCCATGGCACCCTGTGCTACTTGTAGAGAAATTTACCCCCACCTATTCTTCAGCAAGACATAGTGATGAGATGTAAAACATGTTTTGTGAATGGAAAACACAAATGTGTCTGGGAACATTGCACCACATGACCCTTTACATTTTATATTTGTTGTGTTAGAACGTCAGAGTGGGAGGGCCTGCATCTTGGCTTAGTGACCTGGATCTGCAAACATTTCTGGAAGACATGCAGAGGCAAGGAGGTGTCTTATATCCTATGGACCATCACAAAAGCTTCGATAATCACAAAGAGGACATGGATTGCAATCACAGCAGAGGTTAGCATTGCAAGTGAACATTGATAGTCATGGAACAGGGTTGGGAAAGATTTCATTTGATGAATTAAGTTATTTTTCAGAAATACACAGCAGACTCTCTGCTGGTCCCTATCTGCTTGCTGTAGAAAAGGAGTAAGACCTGATACATATCTCTATTGTTGCATGGAGGCCTGAATGAACAAGCTCAATCAGGCTAGTGTAACAGCAACAAAAAAAGCAAAATATTGTGGATGCTGGAGATCTGAAATAAGAACACTGCCATTAGAGAGAATCTTACACTGTGGGGCTTCACTTGGCCAGTGAAAGCATCTGAAGCATATTTGAAGAATGCTAAGCTTACTCCTTTATACAAAGTCTCTAAGACTGCAGTGATAATGTGAGACTGGAAACTGCATTCCTGCTTCAGCTTTACATGGTAATGTTGATTTGTTGAATACTTTGTGAGAACAGGATTTATTCCTGGTAGAGGTGGACAAAAACTCCTAAAGATTTGGATATTAGCTCCTGAAATGAAGGATATCAGACATTCACTGACAAGAGGGATATCAGACACTTCCTGAAGGGAGGGATATCAGTCTCCTCCTGAAGGACAGATTATCAGAAGATCTTGAACAAGCAGATATCAGACACTTCCTGGGAGGACATCTGAGGAGTGTAATAACAGAATTGAATGGGTTGTTTGGAAAGTATCCAGCTCTGGGACATCAGGCTTGGTGTTCCATTCACAATCAAATTGTGGCTTTTGATAAAGAGCCATCAGCCACTACCTTAGGGGAGCAATATCAGGCACTTTCTGAAAGTAGGGGTATCAGGCACTTTCTGAAGCCAGGGATATCAGACAGTTCCTGAAAGGAGGAATATGGGATACTGACTGAAGGGATGACTGGATGACACTTCTGAAGTGAAAGATATATTAAACAGACCATGAAAGAAGGGATATCAGTCACTTCCAGAAAGGTGGAATATCTGATTCGAGGAAGAGGTTTTTCAGATAACTCCTAAAGGGAGGGATATCAGGCATTTCTAAAGAAAGAGATGACATACATTTCCTGAAGTGTAAGAGAAATTAACAGGCCTGAAAGTTGACAAATTTCCAGGACCTGATGACATTCACGCTAGACTGTCGAAAGAAATGGAGACAGAGAAAATGGAGCATTGGTGACTATCTTTCAACATTCTATTTGTTTTGTAATGGTGCCTGCAGATTGAGGGTTGTAAATGTAACTCCAAAGCTTAAGAAAAAAGGGAGAGAGAAAACAGGGATGTATAGATGTGTTAGTCTGATACCAGTAGTAAGGAAAATACTACAATCTGTTCTCAAGGATTTGCTTATCTAGAAAATAATTGTCTGATTGGACAGAATCAACATTGACTTATGGTGGGAAAATATTGTTTAATAAACATAATAGAGCTTTTTGAGGATGTTACAAACAGAATCCGTACATGCTCCTGGGGTATTGTGTGAATTCTGGTCCTCGAAGGAAGAACAGACTTGCTATGGTACATTTGGATATTTGAACTTTAATGAAGTTCCATATGGGAGCTTAGTAAACAAAATTAAAGCAGATAAACAGCAGAATGTAGGGATTAATGGGTCATTCTCAGGTTAGCAGTCTATGAAAAGTGAGGCATCACAAAGGTCAGTGCTTGGGCTCCAGCGATTCACAATCTACATCAATGATGTGGTTCTACGGGCTATTTGTAGTATTTCCAGGTTTGCAGATAATACAAACATTTGTGGGAATGAGCTGTGAGGAAGATGCAAAGACGATTTAGAGAGGCCGAATTAATGAGTATAAGTGTGACACAATCAATACGGATAATCATGAGGTTGCTCACTTGGTCAGGAGGAATGAATGTGCAGAATATTTTTAAAAGGTGAGAGATTGGAAGGTGTAGGTGCACAAAGGAACTAGGGTGTTTTTGTTCATGTTCCACTGAAAGTGAATGTGCAACAAGCAATTCAGAAGGTAAATGACATGTCAGCCTCATTGGCAAGATGATTTCAGTACAGGAGCAAAGAAATGTTTCTTCCATTATTTAAAACATTTGAGAGACTGCACTAGGGACATTGTGTTCTAGTCCCCTTGCCTAAAGAGAAGTATTCTTGCCAGAGCAGGTTCACCAGAGTGAATCCCGGGATGGTGGGACTGCCCCATGAAGAGAGATAGAGGAGACTGGGACTGTATTCTCTGGAGTTTTACAAAAAGAGAGGTATTTTCATAGAGATTTTAAAAATTCTTTAAGTGCATAAAGGATGTTTCCTATTATCTATTATCGAGAGGCACATCCTCAGAATAAAAGGCAGATCATTTGGGGTTGATTGGAGGATAAACCTTTTCACAATTTGAGAGTATAATACAGCAGAGAGAAGGCCTTTTGGCCCATCAACTCTATACCAGCAAGAGCTACCACAAAATGTGCACTAATTCCAAATTCCTGCACTTGTCCCATATCCCTAAATGTTATGATATCTCAAGTGCTTATCCAAATGGTTTTAAAGGTTGCTTATTCTGATGCTGGTCAATCTTTGGAATTCTTAGACCCAGATAGCTAGAGAGATATTCTGTTATTGAGAAAGTTCAAGCGAGCGATTGTGAGATTTCTTGCTGGTGAGGGAAAATGGCATTAAAGTAGATGATCAGCCATGGACTAAAATGGTGGAGCAGGCTCAAGGGGCTGAATGGCAGACTCATGCTACTATGTTTCTCAGCTTTATAAGTAATTAATTAGGTATGATGCATGTTGAGATGTTCTGAGAGCATGACAGTGTGTAATATATAAACTAGCTGGTCATTTATTTCACAGTGTGTTGTGGGATTTTATTTGTATGAGTTAGCTGTCACCGTGGCTAGTTCACAACAATGTTTATATCTCACCAGCAATGTGGAATTGCAGTGTATGGGAATGTTCTAAGGAGTGACACTGCACTGTGTAAGTGTCTACTACCTTAGTCTGTTGTAGGAGACAAGAAAACTGCAGATGCTGGAATCCAAGCCAGACAAGCAGGAGGCTGGAAGAACACAGCAAGCCAGGCATCATCAGCAGGTGGACAAGTTGACGTTTCAGGTGTAACCCTTCTTCAGGTGAGGTGGGGATAGGTGAACACAGGTAGAGGGTACGACTTGATTGGTCAATGGGAGGAATGAATCCAGTTGGTAGCTGGAAGGAAGGGCCGATCAGAGGAATGGAAGGGAGGGGGAGGGGCTGGGAAGGGCTCAATGTTGAGGTCTCTGGGCTGTAGGCTGCCCAGGCAGAAGATGAGGTGTTCAGAGAAATTCATAGTTTCCCTATAGTGTGGAAACAACAAGACTTCAGGGCAATGATGAAGGAGCAGCTGAAGTTGGTAATACAGAAACCACAATGGATCTCATCATCCTGATATCAAACTTTGATCTGAATCTGTACCAATGTAAGCAGTTGAATAAGCTATTGCAGATGATCTTCTGAATATGAAAAGTGAGTTCCTACTGGTTCTTTCAAACCTAAATTTGGAGACTGTGGCTGAGAAAAGGAAAGAGCTGAAGAAACAATGTTTTGATGTTGGCAATGCTTTCTGGCACAATGGGGGCAGTGCCAATTCCTGGTGTTTCCCTTGGTTGTGACATTGCCATACTGATTGGAGAAATAATATATTTCCACAGATGTCTTGGTCTGGATGATACCTTTCTCCAAAGACTGGCCAAGATTGCAGGGAAATCTGTGGGAGATGTGTAAGTAGTGGTGACAACTCCCCTGCTCGGGAAAGTAACTCCTGATTTAATTTTTTAAAATTTCAGGGGGATCTCACAGCAATTACCTCTTCAGAGGCTGGTATTAGCCCCAGCACTTCGCCAGTCATTGTTCCATCTGTGAAACAGGATCATCATTCCTTATGGAGAAAGTGAGGTCTGCAGACGCTGGAGATCAAAGCTGAAACTTTATTGCTGGAACAGCACAGCAGGTCAGGCAGCATCCAGGGAATCTAGGCAGCATCTAGCATCTGTTCCCTAGATGCTGCCTGACCTGCTGTGCTGTTCCAGCAATAAAGTTTCAGCATCATTCCTTATGACCCACAAGCTGCTAAGTGTTGTGCTTGAGGATCTTATCACATGCACATAAAATAGTGGAGGCCGCATTTGAAAATGAATCAACCCAGTGAGTTCAAGCTGTGGCTGATACTTCACAGGGAACGAATGCTGAAAATCAATGGAATTCTCAACAAGATTCTCTTTTTGCTGAATTCCTTCCTGGAAATATTCCCATCTGTTCCTCACAGCACTTCTCTGTGGGGTTAAAAATAGGAACGATATAATATGTTTCATTCTCTGATTGTGGGGCGTTTTCAAGTTGTGCTTTTTTTTCTACCTTCAGTGGTGCAATTTGCATTGAATTTTATCCCCAGTAGGTGTCGTTGTTAACAGGGCATTCCCAACACACACTAAGCCCAATACATAGACTTAGAGTCATAGAGATGTATAGCATGCAAACAGACCCTTTGGTCCAACTAGTCCATGTCGACCAGATATCCTAACCTAATCTAGTCCCATTTGCCAGCATTTGGCTCATATCCCTCTAAACTCTTCCTATTCATATACTCATCCAGATGCCTCTTAAATGTTGTAATTGTACCAGCCTTCACCAATTCCTACCACCCTCTGCATGAAAAAGTTGCTCCTTAGGTCACTTTTATTATCTTTCCCCTCTCACCCTAAACCTCTAGTTTTGGACTCCTCCACTCCATGGAAAAGATCTTGTCAGTTTATCCTATCCATGCCCCTCATGATTTTATAAACGTCTATAAGGTCACCCCTCAGCCTCTGACGCTCCAGGGGAAACAGCCCCAGCCTATTCAGCCTCACCTTTTGCTCAAACCCTCCAACCCTGGCAGCATCCTTGTAAATCTTTTCTGAAATCTTTCAAGTTTCACAACATCCTTCCGATAGTAATGAGACCATAATTGCACACAATATTCCAACAGTGGCCTAACCAATGTCCTGTACAGCCACAACATGACCTCCCAACACCTGTACTCAATACTGTGACCAATAAAGGAAAGCATACTAAACAGGAAGTTAATATCCTGTCAGACATGGGAGATTAGGGAGAATTTCAATGCTTCTGATGATTATAACTACAGGAAGTGAGTTTGGTTATGAATCCTATCTGATCACAAGGATAGCTTGGAGCGGTAGTTAGAGGCAAAGAAGAGTTTACAGGCACCAGGGTTATGATGGATGGCAGATACCGTCAGGTAGATGGGTTTCCTTGAGGAAAGGTAGGATAGTGAGTCAGGAATCTCCTGTGGCTATGCCCATCTTAAATATGTTTACTGTTTTGGAAAATGTAGCAAGTGTTGGACTCTAAGGGGAAAATAACTCTGACAGCCAGGTTTCTGTACCGAGACTGGTTCTACTGTCAGGAATAGGACATCAGGTTCCAAGCAATCAATTGTGATAGAGGACTATCTAGTCCAAGGCATGTACAGACGTTTCTGCAGCTGGCAACAAGACTTCAGAATGGATTGTTGCCTCCCTGGTGCCAGGATCAAGGATGTCTTGGAAAGGGTGCGGAATATTCTCAAAGGGGAGAGGAACCAGCAGGAGGTCGTTTTACACATCGGAACTAATGATACCAAAAGAGAAAAGGACGCAATTTTGAGGAGAGAAAATAAGAAATTAGGCAAGAGGTCAAAAAGTAGGTCCTCGAGGGTAGTTATATCTGGATTATTCCCGATGCTGTGGGCCAGTGAGAGTAGGAATAGGAGGATAGACCACATGAATGCATGGCTGAGGAGCTGGTGCAAGCGAGGAGCCTTCACATTTTTGGATCATTGAAATTCTTCTGGGGGTTAAGTGACCTGGATAAGAAGGATGGGTAGCACCTGAATTGGAATGGGGCTCACGTACCGGTAGGGAGATTGCATAAAGCTGTTCAGGAGGATTTAAAGTAGTTTTGGGAGGGGGTGTAGGGGTTAAGGGTGTGTGGGAGGAAGACAGATGGATCAGGGAGATAGTGAGGAAACCGATCAGTCTGAGACTGGTGGAGTTGGGAATAGGAGCAAATCAAACAGTCAAGGCAGACAGGAACAAACAGGGAACGAGGGAGGATTGATAAACTTCATTCATTTCAATGTAAGAGACTTGACCGGTAAGGCAGATGAGCTCAAGCTATTTTTAGGAACATGGGATTGGGATATCAAAGCAATTACAGAGATGTGGCCCAGGGATGGACAGGACTGGCAGCTTCATGTTCCAAGGTATAGATACCACAGAAAGGATAGAAAGGGGGGGCAAGAGAGGAATTGGAGTGCCATTTTTGATTAGGGATACCATTACGGCTGTACTTAGGGAGGATATGTGAGTATGTCCAGTGAGGTTATTTGGGTGGAACGGAGAAAAGGAAAGGGATGATCACTGTATTGGGTCTGTACTGTCGACCCCGCAATAGTCAGCGGGAAATTGAGAAGCAAATTTGTAAAGAGATTTGTAAGAAATTTGCAAGAATAATAGTGGTTACGAGAGGGGATTTTAATATTCCAAACATAAACTGGGCTTAGATGGAGAGGAATTTAAGTGTGTACAAGATCTGTATGTGGAAGTACCTGCTAGAGAAGGAGCAAAACTTGACCTCCTCTTGGGAAATAAGACAAGGCAGATGACTGAGGTGTCAGTGGCGGAACACTTTGGGGCCAGCGACCATGATTCTGTTAGTTTTAAAATAGTGATGGTAAGGATGGGCCTGATCTAAAACTTAAAATTCTAAATTGGAGGAAGACCAATTCTGACGGAATCAGGCAAGAACTTCCAAAAGTTGATTGATGGCAGATTTTCACAGGTAAGGGACGGCTGGAAAATGGCTTTAAGAATGAGAAAGCGAGAGTCCAGAGACAGCATGTTCCTGTTAGGGTGAAGGGCAAGGCTAGCAGGTGGAGGGAATGCTGGATGATTAGTGAAACTGAGGTTTTAGTCCAAAAAATGAAGGAAGCAAATGTCAGGTATAGACAGTCGGGATCAAATGAATCCCTGAAAGAGTGTAAAGCAGTAGAAGTAAACTTAAGAGGGAAATCAGGAGGGCAAAAGGGGATCATGAGATAGCTTTGGCAAACAGAATTCTCTCGATGTTCTTCTCGTGGGCTGCAGGAGTTGCGTGTGAAACAATCTGTTCTATTCAATTTTCCTTTTGAGAAAAGTGTGTTTCTGGGATGTTACTATATCGGCACAGTAAAATAGTGATAGTTGCTGTTTTTATTGTTGGCTGTGCATTTCAATGCAGTTACAGCTCAGCCAGTTCTTTTCTTTTATTTCTTCTTTCGTTGCATTTTAACTATTGTGTATGAATAAACTGTGTTATGCTTAACATTGAATAGTTTGACCAATCGAATTGCATCTGGGACGTAACACCCTATATTTACCTTTGATGTTCAGATGAGGAAGAACGTGACAGACACTTGGAAGTACTCAAGGGTGCCCTCATAAGAACAGGGTATGATGCTCAACTCATCAACCGCCAGTTCCAACGTGCCACAGTGAGAAACCGTAATGACCTCCTTAGGAGACAGGCATAAGCTGCAACCGACCGAGTACCCTTCGGTGTCCAGTACTTTCCAGGAGCCGAAACACTACACCGTGTTCTTCACAACCTGCAACATATTATTGATGAGGATGGGTACCTCGCCAGGACCTTCTCCATGCCTCCACTTCTCGCTTTTAAATAACCACGAAACCTCAAACAGATCATCATTTGCAGCAAACTGCCTGGCCTTCAAGACAACACCATACAACCCTGTCACAGCAGATGCTGCAAGACACTTCAGAGTGTTGGCATGGTTACCACCATTACATGTGGGGGCATCACCCAGATGCCCTGAGTTTGGTATGTTGATGGGATCGATGAGAGGGTGCGGCAACGGATGAATGGACACCCCATACAAAAATCAATAGACAGGAGTATTCCCCCCCAGTTGAGAACACTTCAACAATCCGGGACATTTGACCTTGGACCTTTAGGTGACCATCTTCCAGGGCGGACATTGGGACAGGTAATAATGAAAAGTGGCTGAGCAGAGGCTGATAGTCAAGTTTGGCTCCATGGGGATGGCCTCAACCAGGACCTTGTGTTCATGTCACAGTACAGGTGACCCCACTGCACTACACACTCTCGCACACACTCCTACAGTCCCACATATTCACAGACCCTCTCTCATACACAAGCTCTCTCTCGTACGCTCACACATAGTGCCTCCACACTCACATCCTCTCACAGACTTATACCCCATTCCACTCATACACATACTCTTTCACAGACACCCACACACATACATACTCTGTCTCCACTGCACGCACGCATAAGTTTGTGGGGTGTATTTGTACTTGCAGAATTACATTTTATTTTGTTCAATAAATCCATATAAGCTTCTGTAAATTCCACTTTAGAAATAGCAGCAGTCTGACGTAAGACTGGGACACAGACTTTAACTTCACAACTTCAATGCATTATCTGAGCTGGAATGACACCTATTGTTAAAAGGTACCTTGAGAATGTAACTTTTAAAAAGTTCTGGGATTTACATATGAAGGAACAGAAAGTAACATGGTCATCCTAAAAAACTCAAGCTAAATTTGTTTAATATTACATTCCATGACACTGCAATCCTGTTGCTATAAATTGTGTCTTATGATTCTGCTCTACAACCACCTGATAAAGAAGCAGCGCTTTGAAATTTAATGCTTCCAAATAAACCGTTAGACTATAATCTGGTGTTGTGTGACTTTTAAATAAGAAATAGGTAAATTCCAGGCTAGCTCCTTAATATATTTTGAGGGGGTTTGGTCTGGTCCATAACATTTCAGATATGCTGTCTGAAGAGCAACACTTTTTAAGCATTTTCTGTTTTTAGTTCAGGTTTTCAGCATCTAGTGTATTCAGCATTTTGAGATATCTTGCCTCTCATTGCTTTGCATGCCAAGTGCTGTGGGAAACTATTGAATTCAATTTTGCAGGATGGGTGTAGCTGTTGAGACAATATTATACCCACTTGGGCACAGACCAAGCAAAGGATAGAATAAATGCTTTTATTGGATTGAACACCTTTATTGTCACATACATTCAATGAGTGCAGTGGAAAGTGTATAGTATTGCTACTTGGTGCCATCTTAGGTACAGTTTACCTCAGAGAAAGTGAGGACTGCAGATCAGAGCTTAAAAATGTATTGCTGGAAAAGCGCAGCAGGTCAGGCAGCATCAAAGGAGCAGGAGAATCGACATTTCGGGCGTAAGCCCTTCTTCAGGAATGAGGAGGGTATGCCAAGCAGGCTAAGATAAAAGGTAGGGAGGAGGGACTTGGGGGAGGGGCGTTGGGAATAAGATAGCTGGAAGGAGGTTAAGGTGAGGGTGATAGGCCGGAGCGGGGGTAGGGGCGGAGAGGTTGGGAAGAAGATTGCAGGTCAGGAAGGTGGTGCTGAAAAATACAGAATGATAAAAGGAAGTGACTATAAATTACTTAAATTACTTGAAGTTCTCGTCCATTCCAACATAAGCTTGTGCCCATCGGCTGCAGAAGACAAGGCAATGCTACCTCCACTCCCAGCTGGGACTCCAGCCCATGCTCGCCCTGCTGCTGTAGCTCCAACTCCAGTCCATCCTTGCCCTGCTGCTGCTGCTGTTGCTCCAACACTAGCCCACACCTCGCTGCGGACCCAGCCCATGCCCTGCTCTGCCGCTCTCATGTCAGGATTTTCAGCCAAGCCTGAACTCACTCCGCTACTTCTTCACCCAGAGAGTGGTGGCTGTGTGGAATGCTCTTCCCCAGAGGGTAGTGGAGGCCCAGTCTTCGGATTCATTTAAGAAAGAGTTGGATAGAGCTCTCAAGGATAGTGGAATCAAGGGTTATGGAGATAAGGCAGGAATAGGATACTGATTAAGGATGATCAGCCATGATCATATTGAATGGTGGTGCAGGCTCGAAGGGCAGAATGGCCTATTCCTGCACTTATTGTCTATTGTCTATTTCGCTCCAGGATTCGGTCTGCGATTCGGCCCATGCTCGTTCTGCTGCCGCTGCAGATCAAAGCTCGCACGCCCAGCTCCTGCCTGACTTCCCGTGACAGACCATCTTCCCTGACACGCTCCTCGAGATAGGGGTAGTTAAAGGTTGGGGGGTTGGAGGAAAAGGGGAGAAAAAGAGAAAGGAAATGAAACTAACAGAGGAGCTCCGACTGGAGCATCTTATTCTGCTGCCCAAGTGTCCTGGAATGTGCTGATTGTGTTATTATGACTGAATGCAGGGTGCGTTCTCTCTGGTCCCAGTGCTCCATGGCTCACATCATAAAATAAAAATAATGTTTTTCCAGTTACCAGGATAACCAATTAAATACCCATCAATATAAGACTTAAACAAGACGCCACCAACCAGGATTCCCAACAACAAATGGTTTATTTGTAAAAGAGAACCTCTTCAATAGGGACGCAATGATTGGTTAACATACACAGTCATTGTTCAAAAGCAGCTCCCACCCAGGTCAAAATCCAAACATGCTGTTATCATCAGTCATGTAATTTTCTCAGAAACATTGTTTTAAAAAAATTGCATTGTTCACAATGAACTTTCAGTGAGTTGCTTAAAGGAAATATTTGAGGCGTTGCCAAAAATTGAAATAAATCCATTTTCACAGTCCTGAAATCCTCTAAACATATAGTATATATTAGATATAACATAGAATTGTCACATGTATCTTTATTTAAAAAATGACAATGACGTGTTTTATAAGTTGCCATACCACAAAACCTCCCCATTATTGATAGAAGTCAAAGATAAGAAAAAAGTAAGACTGAGTTCATCTCAGACCAATTTCAGTCCAGGATAGAGCCAATTAAGATAATGATCACTGGAATACCTGGAAGCTGCCACCAAAGGAGACCTCCCCACCAATGGGAACAAGGAAAATAATAGATCTGAGGATTGACAACAGTTTAGAATTCAGCAAAGAAGGACCAAGATTAGATTAGATTACATTACAGTGTGGAAACAGGCCCTTCGGCCCAACAAATCCACACCGACCCGCCGAAGCGCAACCCACCCATACCCCTACATTTAACCCTTACCTAACACTACGGGGATACAATTCACCTGACCTGCACATCTTTGGACTGTGGGAGGAAACCGGAGCACCCGGAGGAAACCCAAGCAGACACGGGGAGAATGTGCAAACTCCACACAGTCAGTCGCTTGAGGCGGGAATTGAACCCGGGTCTCCAGCGCTGTGAGGCATCAGTGCTAACCACTGTGCCACCATGCCGCCCACACCACTGTGCCACCGTGCCGCCTACACCACTGTGCCACCGTGCCACCCACACCACTGTGCCACCGTGCCGCCCACACCACTGTGCCACCGTGCCGCCCAAGATATTGATTAAGATGAAAGTAAGCTTGCAGGGAATGTAAAGACTGACACTAAGTTTTATAGGTACGTGAAGAGAAAGAGATTGGGAATGTATAATGGGGGACAAAGATTTGGTGAGCAACTAAATACAGGCTTTGGTGCTGTCTTCACA
This sequence comes from Chiloscyllium plagiosum, assembly GCF_004010195.1. Taxonomy (NCBI): domain Eukaryota; kingdom Metazoa; phylum Chordata; class Chondrichthyes; order Orectolobiformes; family Hemiscylliidae; genus Chiloscyllium; species Chiloscyllium plagiosum. Next base: position 5,939,150 of record NC_057724.1, read on the forward strand.
AAAGACAGATACTAGAAATGTTGGAGTTTGCAAGATTTAGTGAGAAAGCAGAACTGAGGGAGATGAATATTAATACAGAAATGGTGCTGGGAAAATTGAGGTTGAAGGTGAATAAATCCCCAGGGTCTGATAATCTACATCCCAGAGTACTTAAGGAACTGGCTCTAGAAAAAATAAATGCATTTGTGGTCATCTTTCAGGATTCTATCGACTCTGGAACAGTCCCTGCAGATTGGAAAGTAGCTAATGTCTTTCAGTATTCAAAAAGGGAGGGAAGGAGAAACCAGGGAATTATAGACCAGTAAGCCTAACATCTGGGGGAAAATTCATGAATCATTATCAAGGACTTTATTGCAGAGTATTTAGAAAGCAGTGGCAGAATCAGAGAGAGTCAGCATGGATTTATGAAGGGGAAATCAGGCTTAACAAATCTGTGGGAATTCTATGAAGATACAACTAGTGGAGTTGTATATTTAAACTTTAAGAAAATGTTTGACAAAGTCCCACCACATAAGCGATTATTGCACAAAGTTAAAGCACATGGGATTAGGGGAAGTGTATTGAGATGGATAGAAAACTGGTTGGCATAGAGGAAGCAAAGATAGGAATTAATGGGTCTTGTTTAAATTGGCAGGCAGTAACTAGTGGGGTGCCACAGGGATCGGTACTGGGACCCCAGCTGCTCACAATATATGTTAATATTTTGGATGAGGAAACAAAATGAGGAAACAATAACATCTCAAAGTTTGCAGATGGTACCAAGGTGGGTGGGAGGGTGGACTGTGACTGGGAAACAGAGATCCTTCAGCATGATCTGGACAGCTTGGGAGTGTGGGCAAATCGATGGGAGATGCAGCATAATTTGGATAAATGTGAGGTTATTCACTTTGGAAGCAAAAACAAGAAAGCAGATTACTACCTGGATGGCTGTAAATTGGGAGAGGGGTGTGTGCAGTGGGACCTGAGTGTCCTTATGCACCAGTCGCTGAAGGTAAGCCTGCAGGTACAGCAGGCGGTAAAGAAAGTAAATGTTATGTTGGCCTTCATTGTGAGAGGTTTCGAGTACAGGAACAGGGATGTGCTGGTACAGTTATACAGGGCCTTGGTGAGGCCACACCTAGAATAGGGTGTGCAGTTTTGGTCTGGTTTTCTGAGGGAGGATGCTCTTGCTGTCAAAGGGGGTGCAGCGAAAGTTTACCAGACTGATTCTGGGGATGGTGGAACTGACTTCTGAGGAAAGATCGACTAGATTAGGACTATTTTTACTGGAGTTCAAATGAATGAGGTGGAAGGGGGAAATCTCATAGAGACTTATAAAATTCTGACAGGGCTAGACATGGTGGATGCAGGGAGGATGTTCCCAATGGTGGGATTAAATGGCCTCCTCCTGATCCTGTCTTCAAGATTTCTATGAGACCTACATGCCGGGACAAAACCACCAATTCTGGAAATCGCCACGCCAAGCCAAGACCATCACAATGGAAGACTACTGCCTCAGGATGGATTACAAGATCTCTTCACTGGAATGAGACCTCAACGCCACACTCCAACATGAAACCTTCATGAAGGAACTGGATGAGATTTCCACACCGGGCCATTGGAACACCCAGAAGCTGGAATTTTCTATCCCAAATGTGATCGTCCAATTTATGTTATAATTTTCTTAGGTTATTGCTGAGCAGGCGCTGCATGAAAGCACTATTGATGACACTTTCCACCACTTTACTCATGATCGCGTGTAGACTGATGGAGAGGTATTTGGCTGGGTTGGATTTGTTGTGCTTTTTGTGCGCAGGACAAACCTGGGCAGTTTTCCACATTGTCGGGTAGATGCTGGTGTTGAAACTGTACTGGGACAGCTTGGTTCAGGGAGTGGCATGTTCTGGAGCACAAGTGTGCAGTAATATTGCTGAAATGTTATCACGGTTTATAGCCTTTGCAGTATCCAATGCCTCCAACCATTTTTTGATAGCCCATGGGGTAAGCTGAAAACTGACATCTTTGATGCTGGGACATCTGGGTGGTTTGCATATAAGTTGTTGCAGCTGTGTTGCAGCTTCACCAGATTGATATCTCAATTTTAGTTATGCATGGTGCTGATCCTGGCATGTTCTTGAACATTCTTGACTCTTAAAAGGTTGATCCCCTAACTTGATAGTAAGGGTTGAGTGGAAATATTCCAGCCCCTGAGTTTGCAGGTTGTGCCAAGTTGGAGATCTGTCTCACAGGGCAGTCAATAACCAACAAAGTCATACTAATGAACCTTAGCTATAACTTTGCTGCTACTGACTACCCACAGAGTCTCATTGATGCCCAGTCTTCAGTTACAAAATATGTTTAAAATCTGTCCCATTGAACCTGGTGATTGTATCACACAACGTAATTTATTAATGTGAAGACAGGACCTTGTCTCCACAAGGACTGTGGAGTGGCCACTCTTATCGATACTGCTGTGTACAGATGTATCTGCAGCAGGTAGATTGGTGAGGATGAGGTCAAATATATTTTCCGTTTTGTTGCACGCAGTCTAACAGCAATGTCCTATCGGGCTCAAACAATCAAGCTGCTGAGCCACACTTTGTGGTGGACATTGAAGTTCCTCAGCCAGGTACATTTTGTGCCATTATCACCCTCAGTGCTTACTCCAAGTGATGCTTAAAATAGGCAGGACTGGTTCATCATCTGAGGGAGGCTGCTACCTAGTAAACAGCAGGTTTCTTTGCCCGTGTTTGACCTGATGTCATGAGACCTCATGGTGTCCAAAATCAATGATGAGAACTTCAAGGGCAAATCATTCCTGTCTGTATACCACTGTGTGACTATACCTATTGACTTTATAATGGAGTTGTACGATTAACGATTTTGGACATCCTCACGGATGGTGAAGATGATATCTGGAACATTGTCTATAAGGTATGATTTTATTAGTATGACTTTATTGATTATTGACTGCTCTGTGAGACAGATCTCCAACTTGGCACACACTCCAAATGTTAATAAGGAGGATTTGGAGGGTTGGCAGGACTGAACTTGCCAATGTTGTTTCCAGAACAATGTGAGATGGTCTGACATTCGGTTTTATTTATAAGTTACATGCATAATAGATCGTTTTACTTCTCTAACTCTGTGTAATGAAGTCTACTTTATTTATCCAAAGTTCTGGAATCTTGTTATTTTATTCTGTTAGTAAGCATCTGGGATTTGAAACTTTGTCAACATTAAGCAAGCGAAATTGTTAATGGTGCCCAATCAGATATTAACATAATGTGTCAGTCATGATGATGCTCATAACAAGACATCTTTAACTGATCAGCTACGGCACAGACTCACTGGATTGATTCAGTCCCAAATGCAGTGTTTATCACTCTCTGTGCATTCTCTGTAAAATCGTCTAGTGCGTCTTTAAGCAACATGTATGTCATAAGGAATGATGATCCAGCTCCAAAGAGAGAACCAATGATTGGAATATTACATACAGCAAGCTCAACTGCTGAGGTGGAGACAGCAGTGAGACCCCAACGCGTTCTATATATGACATCAGGAGTTATTTCCCTCATCAGGGGAGTTGTCACCACGGCTTTTAGATCTTCCACAGATTTTCCTGTCAGGTTGGCCAATCTTTGAAGAGAGACATCATCCAGACCCATACACGTACGTAAATGTATTATTGCTCCAATCAGTATCCTGATGTCACAACCAAGGGAGACTCCAGGAATTGGCACTGTCCCCACTGCCCCAGAAAGAGTTGCCAATATCCAGAGTTGTTTCTTTAGCACTTCCCTTTCTTTCTCCACAAGCTCAAGATTTTGGTTTAGAAGAAGTGGCCTGTTAGAAGAGGCATCTTTCTTCACATTTAGAAGATTATCTTCAAGAGCTTTATTTAACAGGTTAAAATCATACAGATCAGGACAGAGATTTGATATCAGGAACATTCTGGGTGATGGGATCCCTGCCTCTTGCAACTTGCTGACACAATCATTCCTGATCTTCTCCAGTTTGTCTTTGTCATTGAATTGTCTCCGTTGCTTTTTCATTGAATCAAGATTATTATCAATTTTTGATCGGATAAAATAGAATTGTTTATCCAGTCGTTTAATCTCTTCAGCGAGTTTCACTTCACTTTCTGTGAATCAACGGTCTGAGATAATGATGAAGCAGTCATATTTTTGAAATTTCATTACTCTCGCATATTCATTGGCTGATAATTTCATCGTTCCAACTCCAGGTAAGTCCCAGAAATAAACATTTGGCAGGTCGGGATGTTTATATCCGGTTGGCTCCATTGTGGTTTCTGTGTTACCGACTTCAGCTGCTCCCTTATCATCGTCCCGAAGTCCCCTGATCGTATTGATGAAGGTGGATTTCCCTGTGCCCGTTTCTCCTGTCACTGTAACATTACATTCTGAACTGTCCAGATCATTTACCTTCTTTGGTGTTAGCCCAGCTGTTTCTGTTGGACTGGAGCAAGTCGAGTTTGAAAATTGAGTGATCTCATCTCTGAAAGAAAACATTTAACATGATGTTTTACAGCAGATGAAAGAAATGGGCACTTTTGCAGTACATGCTACAACCTCAATATATCCAGAAACTCTTTAGGCAGAATCTTCCTCAGCCCTGAGCAATGTGTGCTATGTGAGGAATTTGTGATAATTGTGTGGAATGTCAAATGAGGACCTCCTTCACATTGAAATGACAAATCATATTTTCCAACCAAGCTGCCAGAATTTGATCTGGTGTACAATCTCCCTTAATCATTGCACTGGCACCAAGGATACCGGGATATCCCAGAAGTAGCAAGTTCTTCCAGTGAAGGTGGGTCAGAGAATTGGGCTAGCATCAGACAAGAGGTGCACTATAGGGGCATTACAGGCAATTAATGAGGTGAGTTTGGGATGATTGCTTAAAACATACCCACCGGACCTTGTGAAGAGAAATCCCTTTTGAAACTTGTCGAAAATGGAACTTAGACAAAATAAGACCATAAAACTAGGAGCACCAGTAGGCAATTTAGTCTTTGAGCCAGCTCTGCCATTTAATACACCAACTGATATTTCATCTTGGCCTCAATTCCACTTTCCTACCCACTCTTCGTGATTCTTTGAACCAATACTGATTAAAAACCAATTTCTTCTTTAAATTTGTTAAATGTCCCAGCACACTCTGGAATAGTGAATTCCATAGATTCAAAACCTATGAGAGAAGTATGTGGGCAGACCACATTGAGTTTTTATGTTCAGTTCTGGGCACTTTATTTAAGGATGGATGATAAAATCTTGGAGAGAATGCAAAGTATATTTACTAAAGTAAAACCAAGAATTATGGATTGTAGATGTAAGGAAAGACAAGAGAAATGTGGCTTATTCTCCTTAAAGCAGAGAAGATTAAAAGTGTCCTTCTCGCAGTGTTAAAAAGTATGAACAATTTTGACATGCTAAAGAAGAGTATTTGTTTCCATTTGTTGGAATGGCAGTGACTAGGGGTCACAGTTTCAAGATTGTCAGCAAGAAAGCTAGGAGTGAGATGAGGGGAAACTTCTTTACTCAGAGTTGTTAGGATTTGGATTGCACTGCATGGGAGAATGTTGGAGATGGATTCCTTAGGATGTTTCAAAAGAGAACCAGATATGTACTTGAAAGTGATTAATTCAGAGGACTACTGAGAAAGTGGGAAAGTGAGACTAGCTAGGTAGCTGTTCTGGGAGCTGGTGCAGAAACGATGAAATAGACTCCTCCTGTACTGTAAATAATTCCTTCAAAATATGGGAAAATTCAGCTCTTCATGCCCAATACACTTCTGGTGAAATAGAAACACTGGTGTCATGGAGCCACATGTAACAGCTAATATCTACACTGTAAGATCCCATAAAAAAATGAAATGAATAACTCACAAATTTATCTTTGCTAGAACATAACCCCCCCCCCCCCCCCCCTTCCCTGATCTGTATTCTGATGTACTGCAGCAAAGGGCAATGATTTTCTATCTCTCCATACAGTAGAGATTGTTTCTCTGGTCCCAGTTCAAATCTCTATTCTCCACTTTGTGTTGACGTACCACCATTGAGTCTCCCCTCACACTTACTCATCCTGACTGAATGGGTGTTTACTGGTTGCTGCTTCATAGTGCTGATACAGTGATAGAGTTGAAGACAGAGGGTTGAGGTGAAAGTCAAACAGAGATCTCTGGATATTTAGGCTACTCCTCTTCTGTGGAAGTGCTATTGAAGAGGAGAGGTTAACATATCTTTTCAAGAAACCGTGTTTATTTGTAGTAGTTGTATGGATACATAGTGAAGATGATAAATAAGATTAGATTTCCTACAGTGTGAAAACAGGCCCTTTGGCCCAACAAGTCCACACCGACCCTCTGAAGAGGAACCCACCCAGACCAATTCCCCTACATTTACCCCTGACTAATGCACCTAACACTATTGGCAATCTAACTTGGCCAATTCACCTAACCTGCACATCTTTGGACTGTGGGAGGAAACCGGAGCAAACGCAGACACGGGGAGAATGTGCAAACTCCACACAGACATTTGCTCGAGGTGGGAATTGAACCCCGGTCCCTGGTGCTGATAGGTAGTAGTACTAACCACCGAGGCACCGTGCCATCCAAATAGTTTTATTCACATTGGAGAGCTTGCATTGGGGGCAGTTTGAGGGAAGTTCACTCAATCAATGTTTCTAAGAATGGGGTTGGATCATGAGGGTAGGGCAGGCTGGAATCAAATTCATTGGAATTTAAAGGAGTGATGCATCATCTTATTGAACTTATTAGATTCTGAGGGATCTTGTTAGGGTGGTTTCTGAGAGAATTTTCTCCGGGGAATCTAGTTGAAACTTTATTGCTGGAACAGCACAGCAGGTCAGGCAGCATCCAGGGAACAGGAGATTCGACGTTTCGGGCACAGGCCCTTCTTCAGGAAGAAGGGCCTGTGCCCGAAACGTCGAATCTCCTGTTCCCTGGATGCTGCCTGACCTGCTGTGCTGTTCCAGCAATAAAGTTTCAACTTTGATCTCCAGCATCTGCAGACCTCACTTTCTCCTCCGGGGAATCTAGATCTTGGGGATACAGTTTCATAACAAAACATCTCCTGTTTAAAACTGAAACAATGAGAAATTTCTTCTCTCAGAGGGTCAGAATTCTTTGGAGTTTTCAACTCCAAGAGCAGTGCAGGATGGGTCATTGACAGTTTGGAATTAGACAAGGGAATCAAGGGCTATTTGGGTTTTCAAATAGATTAGGTCATTCAGTGTTCTGCTCTCTTTTGTTTATGTTTCATTTAGTAAACTTGTAAATAAATTCTATTTTGTTTCAAACTACATGATTTGACCAACTGCATCCCCCCTGGAATATTGGCGTTACACCTGCTTAAAACAAAGTTAGGATCGGGGCTACTTCCTCGAAATGTTTTGAGGGGATCAGGCCTGGCCCATAACACATCACAGAGAAGGAGCTGGACATGGGAACTGAATCCATCACTGTCATTGAGGTATGCAGACATTTCTGACTATGGACATGATGGACTGAATGGTTACTTTCAGTGCTGGATGCTTCAGTGATTTGGGCACAGGCAGGCTTCCTTGTTATTCTGTTTAATGGAAAGAATTCCCTGACTGCAATGTGTTTGTGAAATTAGCTGAGGTCTTTTAAACTTCATATCCTTCACATTTTCATGTCACATTTTACCCCAACTCATTCACCAAACACTGATCCACAGACCCCCTTCCCTGAAATGGATAAGTAATATTTTCAGCAATAAACTGGAGTATAAATAAAGCAGAATCCCTGCAATGTTCCAGCTTAGAGCCCTTTAATTATATCAGCAACCACATTGACTCACTGGATTGACTCAGTCCCGAATGCAGCCTTCACCACGCTCTCTGCGTTCTCTGTAAGATTATCCAGTGCAGCATTCAGCATCTTGTAGATCATAAGAAATGACATTCCTTCTTCAAAGAGGGAACTTATGACTGGTATAAAGTCAAGGCTGTATTTAAGTTCTGATATGGTGATAGCAGTGTGACCTTGTTGTAATTCTGTAATTAAATTGGGAGTTATTTCCCTTGCCAGGGGTGTTGTTACCATTACCCTCAGACCCTCCACAGGTTTAGCTGCCATCTTGGCCAGTCTTTGAAGAGAGGTATTCTCCAGATCCAGAGATTTACGGAAATGATGTATTTCTCCAATCAGTACCTCAATGTTACAGCTAACGGCACTTCCAGAACCTGGCACTGCTCCCATTTCCCCAGAAAGTGTTGCCAACATTCAGATTCTTTTCTCTAGCTCTCTCCTTTTTTTCTCAACAATCTCTGAGTTTAAGTTTGGAACGGACAGTCTATATAGACTTTTCTTTATATTTGGAAGATCATCCTCAATAGTTTCATTGAAAAGATTAAAATCGTAAAGATTCAGATTAAAGTATGACATCAGGTACGCATTGTGTACTGAAATACCTGCCTTCAACAATTCGCTAACACAGTCATTTTTAATCTTCTCCAGTTCTTCCTCTTCATCAATCTCTTTCCCCCCCTTTCTCAATGAATTGAGATCATTATCAACTTCAGCCCGAATGAAGTAGAAATTCTTCTTCCGACCTCCAATCTCTTTGGCAAGTTTTGCATCATTTTCTGAGAATTGATTGGCAGAGATAATTATGAAGAAATCAAATCTTTTAAAATTCATTTCCTTCAGGTATTTTTTAGCCTGGAATTTTGGCATTCTAATTCCAGAAAGATCCCAGAAATAAACATTTGGCATGTTGGGATGCTTATATCTGATTGGCTCCATTGTGATTTCTGTGTAGCCAACAATAACTGCTTCTTCGCCATTCTCCTGAAGTCCTCTCACTGCATTGATGAAATTGGATTTCTCAGATTCTGTTTCTCCCATCACTGCGATGTTCAGCTCTGTATTGTCCATCTCATCTAACTTCTTCCATATCATTGGTTTAACTGCTTTAAGTGCACCTGTTTTGTAAGTTGATTGCAGTTTTTTTAATTCTCCTGGACTGAAGAATGTATCTCTGTAATGAAATATTTAGCATGCTGTGTTGAATCGTGTAAAAGACCTTGCATTTATTTTGCACATTGCCACATTCTCACGTTGCACATCAATTTAATTATTGGTGAATTACAATTAATATTGTTATGTAACCAAATATGACAATTTATGCACTGTGATGTCCCACAATGAACAATGAGCAGTTAATTGGTCTCTGCTTGCAAGTATCTACTCTTTCTTGAACTCATGCGTAGGCATCACAGCTGAGGAAGAACATCTCCTATATGCTGCCAACAAGGAGAGACTTGCCCTCATATACCACTCAAAGTTCTTCTCACAGTTACCACTAAGGCTTTTTGTCTTCTCTTCTAAGCTATCACATTGGATGTGTGATATCAGTGTGGGATGACCAGTGCAAAGAGATGATCAGTTTGGCTGTAAACCATTTGAGGGGTAATCAGTATAATATGTGGTCTATGTCAATGGTACCCTAACTTTTTCCAATTTCTTGTATCACTACAGACATCTCAAAATCATCACTGTTGCTCACTCTGTCCCTATTCAATGCTCCTCCAATCATTGTCTGTTTCTCTCTGACGCTTGCTGCTGATAGGCCCAATTACACCACCATTGAACCTACTAGCTGCAAGCACAAGGGAGGAAACAAACCATGGTTGGAGGAGAAGTGGGAAGGTCCTGACCCTCAGAGGCACTTGTATTGGGGAATTTCCTGTATACCACTACAGGTTCCCCTGTAGTTGGAGGGTTCCTCATCTTCCACCTAGGATCCCTCCAACCACAGGGGATGAACTCAGATTTCTCCAGCTTCCTCATTTCCCCTCCCCCCACCTTATCTCAGTCCCAACCCTCGGACTCAGCACCGCCTTCTTGACCTGCAATCTTCTTCCCGACCTCTCTGCCCCCACCCCTTCTCCGGCCTATCACCCTCACCTTGACCTCCTTCCACCTATCGCATTTCCAATGCCCCTCCCCCAAGTCCGTCCTCCCTAACTTTTATCTTAGCCTGCTGGACACACTTTCCTCATTCCTGAAGAAGGGCTTATGCCCGAAACGTCGATTCTCCTGCTCCTTGGATGCTGCCTGACCTGCTGCGCTTTTCCAGCAACACATTTTCAGCTCTGATCTCCAGCATCTGCAGTCCTCACTTTCTCCTCGAATTTCCAGGACAACAGAGAAAGGAGAGGTGGAGATTGAAAAAGATTTTACATCCCTGAAAATCTGCCATTAAAATCACCCGAGAGGCATCTTCACACCGACAGAGAAACACAAACTCCCTTTGGGAATTCCTGATCCATATTACGATGGTCTATAGGAAGGTTGGTGTCTAGCTTTAGCCCATCAGTCAGCATAATGAAATGACTGAGAACTGACCCTTCTTCTGACAGACACTGATAGGGGAGGTGACAGCCTTGTGGCATTTTCACAGGACATTAATCCAGAGACCCATAAAATGGTCTGGGAATTCTGGTTCACGTTCTGCATTGCAGATGGTGAAATGTGAATCCATTAAAAATCTGGAATTCAGGAACTGAGGATTACCATGAAAACATTGTTGATTGAAGTAAAAACTCAACTGGCTCATTAATCCCATTTAGGGAATGAAACCAGTATCAGGTCTAAACAAAACCAGAAGAACTTCAAATTCTGGAAATCAGAAGCAAAAACAGAAATTGCTGGAAATACACATTAGGTCTGGCAATATCTGTGCAGAGAAAAACAAAATTAAAGTTTCAGGTCCAGTGAGCCTTCTGAAGGAGGTTTTAACCAGAAATACCTGTTTTTGGTGTCTGACCGACACGTGCCTCCAGATCCAAAGCAATGGGACTGATTCCCTCTGGGCAATTGCGGATGGGCAATAAATGTTGGTCCAGCTAACAATACCTACATTCCATGAATGAATTTTAAACATCCAGCAATGATTCTAAGGCCAGGGTGTGTGGTTGAAGGTGGCAAAATGTTCTGGCATTATTAGAAAATGGGCTTGTTTCTCAATAACTGTTCATGTTGTGTGTGTTGTCTGTTACAGTAAAACTCCTCTTTTAATGTAATTACCTATTGTGACTATAACATAATGTGAATGGGAAACGTGAAAATTACCAATGTTCAGAGAATGAATCTCATAGAATAGAATTCGTACATTTCTGAAGCAGGCCATTCAGAGTACAATGGGACCTTGGTCAAATGGGCCAATAGGTTGTGTACTGAAAATGTGTTGCTGGAAAAGCGCAGCAGGTCAGGCAGCATCCAGGGAACAGGAGAATCGACGTTTCGGGCATAAGCCCTTCTTCAGGCTTATGCCCGAAACGTCGATTCTCCTGTTCCCTGGATGCTGCCTGACCTGCTGCGCTTTTCCAGCAACACATTTTCAGCTCTGATCTCCAGCATCTGCAGACCTCACTTTCTCCTTAATAGGTTGCATAGTTTAACTTAGATATAGATGCATTTTGGGAATGCAAATCTTACCAGGACTCATATGCTTAATGGCAAAGTCCTAGGGAGTGCTGCTGAACAAAGAGACCTTGGAGTGCAGTTTCATAGTTCCTTGAAAATAGAGTCGCACATAGATAGGATAGTGAAGAAGGCATTTGGTATGCTTTCCTGTATTGGTGAAAGTATTGAGTATAAGAGTTGGGAGGTCATGTTACAGCTATACAGGACATTGTAAAGATGAGGCGTGAAGGTTCAATTGGGGTGATTGAGAGTTATAAGGTAGCCAGGAAGGACCTGAAGATAGAGCTAAGAACAGCAAGGAGGGGACATGAAAGGTCCTTAGTTGGTAGGATTAGGGAAAACCCTAAGGCTTTCTATAGGTATGTCAGGAATAAAAGAATGACTAGGGTAGGAATAGGTCCAGTCAAGGATAGTAGTGGAAAGTTGTGTGTGGAGGCTGAAGAGATTAGGGAGACACTGAATGAATACTTTTCGTCAGTATTCAATCAGGAACAGGACATTATTGTCAATGTGAATACTGAGTCACAATTAAGCAGAATGGATGGCGTTGAGGTATGTAGAGAAGAGGTGTTGGAAATTCTGGAAAGGGTGAAAATAGATAAGTCCCCTGGGCCTGATGGCACTTATCCTAGGATTCTCTGGGAAGCAAGGGAGGAGATTGCAGAGCCATTGACCTTGATTTTTATGTCCTCGTTGTCTACAGGAGTAGTGCCAGAAGACTGGAGGATAGCAAATGTGGCGCCCTTGATCAAAAAGGGGAGTAGGGATAACCCTAGTAACTATAGGCCGGTGAGCC